>NC_085000.1:1689036-1951536 GCF_963854185.1 Sardina pilchardus | reverse complement strand
ATTCTCTCTTCGGGTTTAACTGGGTAACCTATTCAGACGCACCTGTCCCCACAAAAGAGGTGTGTAAAAGCGTTTTGTAAACCCTCTATAGTATAATCATTTATATCACCATTGATATACTTATTAATACTAACCATCATGACTTACAGTAATACTAACACACTCTATTTCTCTTCCCTTTCCCCTATACCTCACCTGTGAGGTAAACCATTACCAGCCATCAACCATCTCTGTGCCTGTCCCTCATCACACCTGAAGTCACATCCCTCTGACTGCCCTACCATCGCCATTGCCTTCGCCATCCCTATGACTGCCCTACCATCGCCTGCTGTGGTTCCCTGCCCGAATCTTTGGCCCACTCATCCCATTGACTCATCACTTTCCGAAATAACTAATGGATTACTAATGGACAATTTATTCCCTACACTGGACTATTTGAACTTTCATTGTCATTGTAACTTTCAAACTACAAATGACTGTACTGTAACTGACCCAAGGCAGATGGGTTGGGCCCTTGAGTCGTGGATCTGTCTGAGGTTTCTTCCTATATGTATCTCCAATTCTAGGGAGTTTTTCCTTGCCCCTGTTACTCATGGGCTCTCTTTGAATGTCTAACACTCTGTAAAGCGCCATGAGACATGTGTAATGTTTTGGCGCTCTATAAGCGAAATTAAATTGAAATTGATCAGCTGTCATAGGCAGTCTTGCTGTGTGCCGTAGGCGATGCTTTATGTACCCTTGAATGACAAAGCTGTATTTTCTCTGAGAATATTTGAATCCTTTCTGTAAAGAAATTTAATTGGCGGATTCAAATAAAGAAATCAAATGTGTATGTCTGTGCATGTTTCTTTGTGGGTGGGTGTGCATGTGGGTGTGTTTCTGCATGCGTGCATGTACGTGTTTATGTGTGCTTGCCTGCCTGTCTACTGTGTGTGTATGTGTGTGTCTGTGTGTGTGTGTGTGTGTGTGTGTTTATGCATGTGTTTGTGTGTGTACGTGCATGAATGTGAGTGTGTGCGTACCTTTGTGTATGTATGTGTGCGTCTGTGCTTTTCTGTGTGTGTGTGTGTGTGTGTGTGTGCATGTGTGTGCATGTATCTTTAAATGTGTTAGTGCACTGCGAGTAGGTCGTCGCAAAAACGAGTAAAAATATATTAGTGCGAGTTTAAAATAATAACTAGAAAATGTAATTCCATGGAAGGAATTACCATTGCATGTAAATGTAAAAAGGTTGCTGTGTAAAACATTGTATATTAGTTAAAAAGACAACATACTGTATGACACAATAAGAATTGAATAACAATAACCCAACTAGAGAATGTAATTCCAAGGAAATTATGAGTGCATGAAAATGCAAAAGGTATAGTTTAATGGATGTTTAATGTTTCGCTAATGTTTGCCAGCAGTTATGTTAATAAGGTTAATATGCTAATCAGCTTGCTCAGCTAACTTAGCTCATGTTATCTAGCAGTTTTGCTAACCATGCTAACAATATTAACTATGCTAATAATGCTAAATAAGGTGATAAGCTAACTTGGCTAATGATTTTGAACAGTTATGCAACAAAAGCTAGCTATGTTAACAATGCTAACTATGCTAACAATGCTAACCAGGTTGATTAGCTAACTTAGTTGATGATTTCTAGTAGTTCTGTTAACAATGCTAACTATGCTAACCATGCTAACTAGCTAACTCGCTAGTGAGGACTTTTATTTTGAAATTGTTGCTAGGGTATCCATGTTGGCCACTATCAGGAATAAAGATGTTACCGCAGTATAATCATGTTGGTTGCTATGGAAACTGTCATAAACGCTTAATTTTAATGGTTGCTATGTTGGTTGCTAGGTACGCGGAGGTTTCATATAGTTGACTGGAGGCATAGTTGATGATAACTGACAGTTGGAATGGTTGAACAGTTAAATAGTTGAGTAGTTTCAATGGGTAAACGATTTAATAGTGCATTATTGCAGTGAGGACTTTTATTTTGAAACAGTTGTGGACAGTTGTACACTTCCTGTTTGGCGGCTTCGCTCGCTGAATTTAATTGGTTATCACAGGCGAACGCTTGGACGTATGAAGGCGAAATCTGTAGATCACGCGTGCCAAGTTTCATGACGATCGGATAAAATATGCGGCCAGGGTAGCTTTACTTTGACTTTGACTTTGACTTTCCTTTGACTTTGACAAAATTCAAAATGGCGGAAAATCCATCATGGCGGAAAATGACGTCATATGGTGCGTTGGAATCGGCTGAGTCAGAGGATTCCAATGGTATAAGTTTTATAAAAATCGGCCATACGGATCAAAAGTTACGGGCATGAACGTGTTTTCCATCTTTGACCAGTTGGTGGCGCTAGAGCGTGAGAGTGGCGAGCATGAAACCTAGTGGTGTCAATCAGGGTGGTCTCCTCTATCAGCATACCAAATTTCATGACTTTATGTCTTACGGTTTCGGCTACAGGTGGAAAAATGTGTGGGCATCAGCGCTCAAAAGTCGCTTTTCCATTCATTCCTATGGGGAAAAATCGACCGGAAAAACTGGAATAACGGGAGAACGACAAGGCGTATCGAAAAGCTTTATACAAGCCACCATCCTCGCATCAGGACGCACGCGTGAGAAGTGGAACGGCGTCTCTAGCTCAAAATCCCTAGGACAAGATAGGGAGACAAAAATGTTCCGCAAGATAAATAAATTTGATAACTAGAATGCATTTCCCGGTGGGAAAGTGCGAAGTGTGCTTGCTCCGACGCGCCACGAGAGCCCCCCGGCAGGATAAGCGACAGCTCGCCCTCAGGTCAAAGCGCCAAAGTTTGGCCAAGACGCGAAGCTGCTTCGAGTTTGGCGACGTTGCCCTCGATTGCCGAATTCTTACACTGACCTGACAAGTTGCCTAGGTTCATCAGTGGTATGTCCCAGAGCACCTCCAATGTAAAAATGTAGATGTCATCCCAAACACGTAAAGAGACTACTTTGGATGGTGTCCAAAATCATCCCGCCAAATATGGTCTTGACACCTCAAAGCGTTTCCGAGATTTGACCTCACTTCCTGTTTGGAGGCTTCGCCATCGAATTTGATTGGCTGCCACGGGCGAACGCTTTGATGTATGGAAATGAAATGTACACCTCTAAGGTCTGTAGACCTTATGTTGAATTAAGTATGAGTTGTTCACGTGTAGCCAGCATGAAACACGTAACCACTGAAGGAAGGAGGGAGCCTAAGGAACTAGGCATGTTTCTAGAACAAATACGAGTAATGTTAGGAGTATAGCTATTCTGTTTTGCGGGAACATCCGCAGTTTACTCACTGTTGAATAAGTTGCAATGTGTTAACTCTTTCAAACAGAAACGTCAGTCCGTTACATCTGCCTCTTGTCCACAAACGGCATGTTGCTGAGTTAACCCACAACAGCACCAGCAATGAAGACTTTCACACAAACACACACACACACACACACACACATACACACCACCCCCTCAAACACAAATATCTGTCTGAGAAGTTTTGAAGAAATCCAAGGCACTCTTCGTCTCCAACATGTTTCGGCCTGCAGTGGCCTTCATCAGGGCTTTTAAAAGAAGTTCAAACTTCAATCATTTTTTGAGAGTTTTTTTAGCTGGGGTCAAATTAACCCCAAGGATAACGAACGTCGGTAAGATTTGAGGACAACATGAGGGTTAAGGCAATAAGGTTTTCAATGAAATTTCATAGTGCTCCTAAATTTTTTTCTGTGCCCCTAAATTTTTTCATTTAGAAGCACCTATGCTCCTAATGAAAAAGCTAAGCGTACAGCCCTGCCTGAAAATACAAAAAGATAAAGAGTATCCGCACACCAGTTTTTAGCTCCCAGTGAGAATTTTCTTTATTGAAGCAACGTTTAGAGCAACAAAGCTCTTCCTCAGGCTAACGTAAAAGATACATTTTCATAAACTCATTTTGCATGCCCAGTGCCTACCATCTATTTTCGACAGCAGATGTGCTTCAGTTTGTAATGTATCATTGCTGTGTAGTGCCACTTTCCCTGAAAACAGCTGTTTTAAAGGCCTCTCTAAACAATAATCTTGGTGTTGCCATGCTAAACAATTACAGGCACACATCCAATTTATCATTTATTGGCTAAATTATTGCAAAATGGTCTTTAATGAACCACTCTCTTAACATCAAATGGCTTTTTTGATTACTTTCAGTCAGGTTTTAGGGCAAATCACAGCACTTATTAAGGTTTTAAATGACATGCCACAGATGCAGGCACAACATCAGTCATGGAGTTATTATTGGCTGTTACTGGACCTTATAGTGCAGCTTTTGACACATAGTGAAGCTTGTTGACCACAACATGTTACAATTTGGGATGTTGTGTAAAATGCAAATAAAAACAGAATGATAATCTGCAAATCTTGTAAACGACAAAAAGGACATACCAGTAGACAGGCAATGTATCAAATGTTGAAAATGACCAATTTGACTATTTCATGGAAAATATCAGCACAACAAAGGTTGGGATGGGGGCAACAAAATGCTGGAAAAGTTGTGTCATAATAAAGACAACAAAGGGAGGAACATTTCACAACTAATTATTTTAACTGGAACCATGATTGGGTATAAAAAAATGGCACCACAGAGATGCAGAGTCTCTCAGAGGTAAAGATGTGGAGGAAGATATTCAGAGAAATAAAATATCCAGAGAATACAGAGAAATCTTTGCAAACAAGGGACTGAAAAACTATATTGGATGACTGTGGTCTTTTGGACGGGCCTCAGATTCCTCTACTTAAAGCAGAGGATACTGTTAAAAAATATTGGTGTGTTACTTGACACTAGCAAGAACTAAATCAACTCGTCATCACCTCAAAAACATGTCAAAACGAGAAAAACTCATTCATGCATTTATCTCTAGCAGGGTTGATCACTGCCGTGGACTTTTCACAGGCCCTCCTTAAGACCATCAAGTAGTTCGGGTAATACAAAATGCAGCAGTTAGGGTCTCACTAAAACTAAAATACTTAAGTCACAGCATTGGCCTCCAGTAAGTCACAGAATGCACTAAATGGAATGGGACATAATAACCAATCTGATTTGCTTCAGCGCCTTACGAACCTCTCAGATCTCAGGAGAAATACATTGTTGGTAAAACCCGCTGTTAGAACTACACATGGTGAGGCAGCTTTTAGCTCAATTGCCTTGCCTTGCCTTTCCTTTGTTTTGGTCATGTCATGATGAAGACTTCCTGCTCAACGGATACTGGGACTTTATTATGGAATACCTACCACCCTAAATAATGAGGGTGTGCAGGCCTGTTTTCTATTATTTATGAGCACATCTCTTGAACTTGCAAGTGTCCTTCCTGAAGGCGATGACCTGTGATGGACAGCAGTGTTTATGCTCCACAGCCTCTAATAAGCCACGTGTCTGTGACTTTCTCAGAGACTTAAAGACTGTAATTTGTATGTGCACTTCAAAGCCAACAGAATGAGGTGAGAGTGCCTGTGTCTGTATGCGTGAGTTGGAGAGAGATGTTTACAAAGTCTATATCCTTTACAATATTTAAAAAAACAGAGTGTCTACAAACCTGGTTCACAAGATCGCAAGCCAAACGTCACTTCCATGTTGCAGGTGGACAGATTTTAAAGGGCCAATTAATTGTTCATATGAACTGACAACACTCCTAAGGACGTCATACATCTTTAGTTGGTGATTACAAACATACCTTACACACCTGCGACTAAAACTTTAAAACTTTTGTGCAGAAAGAGCAGATATGGCTCAGTAGATCAGGGTATGGTGAGAAAGCAATGGGACCTCAATTTCACACTT
Source organism: Sardina pilchardus (assembly GCF_963854185.1). Classification (NCBI taxonomy): domain Eukaryota; kingdom Metazoa; phylum Chordata; class Actinopteri; order Clupeiformes; family Clupeidae; genus Sardina; species Sardina pilchardus. The sequence goes on along the minus strand of NC_085000.1, from coordinate 1,945,723 downwards.
TGCAGCTGAAGTACAATTTACCAAATTAATTAATATTATCAAAATTAATGTTAATCAAGTGTGTTATTGAATTTCATTGTTTGGAAGAAAAGATGCATGGATTTTGACAACTACCCTGCAATTATGGTGTGTGAGTTCTTTGTGTAGGGGTTAAGGTGTCAACACAAACATTCTTTGGTATTTCACCTGAACATACTGTAATACTGTCTGTGGTCATCACAACCACAGAAGAAAAAACACAGCAAAGGTCCAGGTCACGTTGCAGGTGACAGAAAATTGCTTGACCTTGTTTGACATCTTCTTTTTTGTGAAATCTTTAGAAATATCCGAAGAATAGCCCCAGGTTACTTCTCAAAAAATAAGAATCAACATTAAGACCTTTGTGGAAACCATAAACCAGAATCAGCAAGTCGAGTTTGCCATCTGGCAGTATGCAAATCTAAGCTCCATACAGGTATGTACTGGTAGAGGAACAAAGAGGACACTTCAGGTTACGCTTTGGAGCGCAAGAGATGTCTCTCGTCAGAGAGACCATCAAAAACAGGACGGGGAATTGGGTGATGACAGCTAATGAAACATAAATCAAAAAGTGACGCTCATTACCTTTCAGTTTTGGCCAACAGTATTTCCATCACCATTGGGGCACTGAGCAGTAAACTGGAGGGTGACGCTGTCCTAACGCCAAGGTACATAAAGAGGCATGTACATCAGACATGCCCCCCTGTACCCTCTAAGCCCCAAACAATGAAGAAACAGGGCCAGACAAGCACCAGTATGTGTGTGTGTGTGTGTGTGTGTGTGTGTGTGTGTGTGTGTGTGTGTGCGCGCTCTGGGGGAGGTAGGGGATAATAATACATTGCATCCTGACACATGAAAAAAACAAAGCGCTTGAGACTGCAGATGTCCCAGCTAGCCTACAGATGGGATTCATATTGACATGGCTGGAGGACACTGTGTGTGTGTGTGTGTGTGTGTGTGTGTGTGTGTGTGTGTGTGTGTGTGTGTGTGTGTGTGTGTGTGTGTGTGTGTGTGTGTGTGTGTGCATGCCCTGACACTCCAGAGTGTGCTCTTAATTGGCTGGTTTCTGGTATGCAGCTGGAGAGGGGTATTTCCACAAAACCCCTGAATGCCTCTTACTCAAAGACAAACCAGGGGATACACGGACAAAGACAAGCACACAGGACACCCTCTCCTCTGACTGGTAGGCACATCATTAACATCTTTATTACATTGCTATCAAACGCACATCACCACCATATGTGATTCAAGTGAGTCCTTCTTAATTGTATAATTAAAGTAGCATTTTGCATTCATAACATAATCGATCTTTGCATTTACCATGAATTCAGAAGGCATTTTAGTTGTAAAAGAACACAAAAAACACAGATGGATTATCTACTTTGATTTCTCTCCTCAAAGTAATTTGTTGTGGCCGTCATGCTTGTGGGTGCAGTGTTTTGAAAGATAAGAAACTTAAATGTTTTCATATTTACTCTAACATTGGAACATACTAATGGTCTGCAATGACGTTAAACCACGTGTGGTATTTGCCACTTGATGGTGTCTTTTAACACGTTTCCTGGCTTGGTCTCAGCAAGCCCTTAGGCCATCAAGCTGAGCTATAGTAAAGTAAATAAGTGTAAAACTGTATGGTGTGGCTTAATTGGTGTTTGATGTATGTTGCGCTACAACACAATTACAACTTTTAGAAGTTGTAATTGACAAAGTGCTGTTAGAAATTACACTTATCAAACTGACCTAAAACTGAATGATGCTTTCATCGCATTTCATGACAAATTAATAAAGGGGACAATTGCTGTAGGTCGCTACACTTCAAAGCCTAATCAGTTGCTATAATGATCTCTCTGTGCTTCAAATTTGTTTTTGTGGAATATTCATTCACTCATGATATAATGTCACGATCAAACGTCAAGCCCAAGCCCTAATGCATTGACTCAGTCCCCACATTTTGGGCGCAAAGGTGTTTTAAGACGAAAACATTGTCTTCCAGGCAGCACTGCCACCATCGACTTAAAGGCACCTAATCCTAACTCTAACACTAACCTTAACCCATGCCTAACGCCTTCCAGGCAGTGCTGTCTTGAAGACAAAGTTGGGGGCTTGAAACACCAAGAAACACCATTTTGGTGACTGATAAGTACTCACATCTATCCTAAAAACATCTGTTCTTGTATATATATATAAAAAAAACACTCTTGATGTAATGAATAATAAATTGGCATACCTCTCTGTGATTGATACTTTTTGGCAGCATAGCTGAGAGTCTGAATTGTGTCTACAGTGACGATGCAGTTGGCTCTGGTGTTTCTCCTGGCCGCGCTGGCCCAGCCCTGCCTGTCGTACTCCCGCAACTCCCTCTACTGGCTCTCCCACCTGCGCAGCAGGCATGGCTACGGCTACCGGAGCGGATATCCAGCATCGCATTATAACACCGAAGATCCTCAGTCGGACTGCCCTCTGGAATGCGACTGCCCGGGTTTGTACCCGAGGGCCATGTACTGCCACAGCCGCAACCTCCAACACGTCCCCTTCGTGCCCTCACGCATGAAGTATGTCTACTTGCACAACAACCAGATCGCCAGCATTAAGGAGGGTGTGTTCGACAACGCCACAGACCTGGTCTGGATCATCATGCACAAGAACCTACTCACTTCAGACAAGATCGGCAAGAAAGTATTCAGCAAGCTGAAGAACCTGCAGAAGCTGTACCTGAACAGCAACAGCTTAACGGTCATCCCAGAGGACCTCCCCAGCTCCCTTGTGGACCTCCGGCTGAACAACAACAAAATCACAAAGCTCTCGGATGACACCTTCAAGGACATGGTTGACCTAAGCCATTTGCATCTTCACGGCAACGCCATTAAGGAAGTGGGTAGCGCCTTCAAGGGCCTGGACTCCCTAACCATCCTGGACCTGAGCCGCAACAACCTGGAGAAAGTGCCGATCAGTCTTCCCCAGGACCTCCAGCAGCTCTATTTGAACTTCAACCAGATCACCAGCGTCCCCGAGGACTTCCTCTCCAGCTACCCCACTCTGCGGTACGTGAGGCTCTCACACAACCAGCTGACGGACAATGGGATTCCGTCCAGCGCCTTCAACGCCACAAGCCTGGTGGAACTGGACCTCTCTCACAACCGCCTGGAAAAGATTCCCACCATCAGCACCAAGCTGGAGAACCTCTACCTGCAGGCCAACCAAATCAGAGGTACTGCCACAGGGCACCACTGCTTTGACCCCTCTCACAGTACAGCTCAGAGAAGTCATTTGGCATTTATCTGAAAAGCAAGAAAATATCTGACTCCTCTGGCTCCTCGGTGCCAGGTAGTGTCTACTCTGGAACAAAACAACCTTGTTTTACGTCAGAACAAACTAAAGACTCAATGTGGTAACTATTTCACTTAATAGCGCAAAAAAAATGCTACAATACATCCAGGGAGAGAGCTGTGTTGTGTTCTGGGGACTAGGTATTCCAAACAGATGTTCCAAACACACATCAGACATGCAAACTGTCTGTAGTACCTATTCTATAGACAGATAGTTTTATAGATCAGCAAAGATGAATGGATTGTTTACAGTAATTGCGTTCATGTCTTGAGGGGGAAATACATATGCACAAGTTATGACATGCCGTGCCAATACCTATTACAAAAATACTGTGCATGTGCTCTTAATTACAAGGGGGGTTTTTTTAGCAGATACAATTCCCAGATCTTCACTTGTATACAATACCTCCATTTCACCAAATGGTTCTAATGTCTAACATGTTTTTGCTCATGCTTTGCAGAGTTCTCTTTGAGCAGCTTCTGCAGGGTAGTGGACATGGCCAACTTCTCCCAGATCAGAGTGCTCAGGCTGGATGGCAACGAGATCAGCACCAAGGATGTGCCTCCAGAGGCGGTACTCTGCCTTCGCCTGGCCGTCTCCATTGACTTCTAGCCATCCCCAACGACCTCTAGCCGTCTCCGAAGATCTCTAGCTGCCCGTCAGCAAAACCATCATTCACACACTCACTACTCAGGCCCATCCTGGGCCTGAACATTGTACATTTAGTGTGGTATTGATTGAAATCAATTCTCTTAAGATTCATTTTCAGTGATATGTCTTCATTTTTCAGATTGTTGCTTTTCGCTAGAAACTGACATTTTCCATAGGCCTCTGTGGTAAAGGACTCTGTGTTATGGAAACTCTATAGAAACAATGGTGCTGTTCTTTGTTTTGTTTTTTAGGAATTCCAAATGAGGTCACTAACAAGGAATTCAATGCAGTTATATGGGCAGATGACAGTGTGTAGTTGCAGACTGTAACTAATCTGTAAAAAAATCAGAACTCAGAAAAGCTCAGAAGCTCAGAGCTCAGAAACTCACTGAGCAACACAGGAATGCACATCTAGTTGTCACATTCTGTTTGAGTTGATGATGGGTTAGTGTGCAGACATACGCACACACACACACTCACTCACTCACACTGTGACACGCAGCCATAATCACTGCCGTGCAATCTGTTATTTACTCTATGTCTGAAGATGGAAAGATATGTAATATTGAAATATGAGGTTGTAAAATGTGCCTTATGCATGTTACCTCCTGTCAAAGAAGAAGCCACACTTTTGAAACCATCTGTTCTACCTACATGTCAAAATGGAGAGCTCTATGCTTTTGACATTTCTGCTTTAGAGAGACTTTAATTATGTTTTTAAGTATAACCCTCGAAACACAGACTCTCCTGTACATCGCTGTTTTAACGCTGTTTTGTCATATTTAGTCAGAGTACCATATTTCATAACCATGTTAAGAATTCTGTCTTTGATTTCCTAAATGTTTTGAAAAAATATGTATGGCATATGGGAGCAAAATAGCACTGGGGTTATTTTCATGAGATGTTCATCTCACCATTGTCTCTCTAGGTGCCTTTCTTTGACATTAACTAATCCCATGAATGTTAATTAAACCTCGATAAACACTCACCTCACATCAGTTCTGACCTTTCAGTGACCCCTGAGAATTTCTCTCAGTGGCATGGCACTGTTTACGATCAGCAATCTGCGTCCCAGAGCAGACACCTTAAGGACCAAGAACTGAAATGTCAGAGTCTCCCTCTGGCTGGCTTTGTTTGGGTCTTGTTTACTTCACTTAACTAGACCATGGTTTTGTTTTAGAATACGGATAGTATAAGGTCAACTATTCATCATTTCTATTGACATAAATAAAATGATTGTTTACCAAAAAAAATGTGAATTCCTACCCTTGAGTGGGTATTCAGGTGAGTATTTGGTATGTGGGCAAATTCAAGAATAAACTTTCATTGATGTTGATTAAGTCTATGGAGTATGTACCAATACTTCCTCTGTTTTTAAAATTCCTAAACATTTCATCACCTAAAGGAGTTATTAGTAGATGTTTACTTACAGTACAACATTATTTTTCAATCCATCTGGCCTAGTCTGGAAAAACCCAGATGAACCTGTGAGCAAACTTGAATTCACTATGCAGATTATTTTGCAGTCCATTTCCAATGTTCCAAAAGTACCAATCACAATCGCTAATCCGGCCTGGGGCGGGCTTTAAGACAGATAGAGCAGTGAATTCAAAACAAACTCTGGCTGCTTTGATGGTGACAGAGTTAAAAATATATGAGCAAGCATTTTCTAGCCTGGTAGTAAACCAGACCCTGGAATCTTTCAGATGAAGGGTCTGTCCATGAATAATGAAAATAGCCCAACTCGAGGGACGGCACCAAGTATGCATTTGAAAATCTCACTGCACGCAATTGCATAACACTAAGACCATTGTTTACTGACAGATTCTGGACTTTGACGCAATTGGAACTTTTAATGACAAACGTTTAATCACCACTGGGACATTTTTGACATATAATGATGTCAAATGTAAAAATGTTGAATACCTCTACTATAAGCTATTAAACGTAATGCACTGTGTGTGTGGCAGAAAACCCTGGAGTTAAGTTTATACTGGAGCAAAGTGCCATACATCTTACAGTCTTGATAGTATTTGGCAGAGGACAATACTCTTACAGTATCACCAAACGAAAGACTTTTTGTTTTGAATATTTGAAAGCCAGCTGAACTTTGAGAGAGCTGACAGGGCAAAGACTACGGCTCCCTCGTGTGGTCAATTCAAAGTTTCACAATGACGGCCTTTTGCAACTTTATCAGTTTGATCATTCTTCAACACCAAATAATTTGCGCTGTGCGCCACATGGCGCTATCAGCTTGACTATTTGTAAGGACTCTGATGGTCACTGAATTACAGCATAATGAACTATTTGTCCTAAAACAACACCTGGTTTCACATTTCAAATTTAACAAGGAAAAGCTTGTTAAATTTCCAATTTTACATGGAAAATCTCCTCGGGTAACAACTTTAAAGACTGTTTTATAAATGATCTCATTTTATTTTGAAAAGGAACTACAAAGGGCTCTGGGGGTGATTTTAACTATGGCACTTTTCTGTAACAAAATTAATTACGCTTCAGTGTAACTTGATCTCAAGTATTTTCAGGCACTATGATCTCAAATGGAAATCAGCCTTGAACAAATGCACACAAACACACACACACACACACACACACGCACACACACACACCAACACACCTCAGAACGCGGGGCAGAGGGGGGAGGGCTCTTAATGAACCTCGTCAGTTTGTTGGTTATTGAATTTTTGGATTCAGCTTTACTCTTTAACCACGTTTAAAAGATGCATTTAAAAGCTCAGGTGAGGTGACTATTAACTCTGAGTTTCCGAACTATGCAAAGCGCAAAATGAAGTCATTATGTCCATGAGGTAACTGTTATCTTCTCAGGGGCACAGTTGGTCTCTGATTTAGTCTTTCAAAGGGAGACGATTTCTTTCTCTACATTATACGTCAGGGAATTTCTGTGGGTGTGCCCCCCCTTTCTTTCATGCTATTTAAGTCCAGCAACACAAACTCAACGGGAGATCACTGTAAGAGTATGAGTGTAAGAAACCATGCGTCAGTTACGGTGACACCACACACGACTTCAGCAGAGTGCCCAGAACACTCAAGTGTTTTTTTTCGCAGGCTGAAGATCATCTTTAGATGAGATATCTTAAAACTACTGCCTAGCATCATCTTAAGTGTCTGAAGTCTGCAGTGTTGTGCATGAACGAGTTCAAAAGAACGTGTTCATTGAACACGTTCATTTTTATGTGAACGCTGAACTGAACGCAACACATTTGTAAATAATGAATTTGAACGTGAATTCGCTCAGATTATGGGAAATGAACGACGAACGTCACTGTTGATGTCCAATTAAACGTTATGGAATTTATTTTGTCCTGAGAAGTCGAGTGACACTATCTGCTGGTAATTTAGAAACAGGCTGTCGTTGTCACACTCACTGCCCACGGGCGCCACTCCTAAACTACAGCTTTGCACTACCTTACATTACCCATGATCAGGTTACGCATGATGCATTGTAGGCTACACAGAACCGCTGCTATATGAATGCAATCGCGGAAAGATTCTGCACTCGTCAGTGATGATAGAGGGATGCATAACGTGTTCAAAGAGTCCTACAGTATGTCACTGAACAGTTCGCTGCAGGTAATGCAGCAAGGCAGCCTCCTCCATACTCCCGGTGTAAAAACTACACTCTTCTGATGTCAGGCATGCACGTAAAGCTGACGCATTTATTATTAATTATTAATAAATGCGCGGCCGCACTTATTAGGCGTCGGTATCTGCCATAGATCTAAAAGAAATGTATCTGCCCAGCGAAATAAAGCCCAATTTACGGACATTCTCAATTAGATGAGAACAACAGGTGGCTGTAGCCTATATCCGTCAGAAACAGATTTTCATTCAAATGAACTGAATTTGAACTAGTTCAAAATTAAAAATGGTGAACTATGAACGTGAACAGTTCACTTTGCACGTGTGTGAACTGAACTTTGAACTAGTTACTGAAGAGTGTGAACGTGCACAACACTGGAAGTCTGGCTGCTGCAGGCATGAGGAACGCAAGCTCCAACGCCACACAGACACTGAGGTTGGACATCTTTGAAGATGTGCTGGCCAAGAATCTGACTGCGATCCTGTGTGGGCTGATACTAAAACTTTGTCAGACACTTTTTGGTACAAGCATACAACCTATCCAGTATTAATATTTAACCCCTCAACATGAGTTCTAGCCAGGTTGTCAGCTTAGAAAAATGTTTTTTTGTCCATTTTAACACTATATTCTTTTCAAGAGTTTCACTATCCGAAATTTGCCAGATAAATAAATGTGGGAGTGCTTGGTGTAGGTCACTAGTCAGGGTCCTGACGAGCTTCTCGTGAGCACGGTGGCTCTGCGCTGGCATTACCGGTCGTGACTGTGAAGTGCATCATGGGATTGCGCCGGGCGATAACTGCGCTGGCAGGCGTCAGCCCGGAGTGACGACCGCGGGCACCCGAGAAGCTTAATGTGAGATCGTGTCTGACCTGCTGCGGAGGCCAGGCAAGATGCCAGACGACGAATAATTGCGGTGCGTATAAGGGGACCAGACTGGACCTGAGCTATGAGAATATTGCAATTTAAGTAGCGATTATATTTATCCGTAGATAGCATGTTGGGCAAGATCGCTGGCCGGGGTCATGAAGTGCCCTGCTGGATCACACCAAATAGGCTGGGCTGCCAGCATTTGGTAAGATCTCTGCAAGCACCCCAACAAAGCCAATCATGTAGTGACCCCAGGCCAGGACCCTGCAACAGTGAAGTAAGTCTGTTCGAATGAGATTTCTGAAGTAGGGAAGGTTCGACCTGATGCAACGTTAACTCGGAGGACGACCGGCCTTGGGTTTTGAGGGCGAGATCTGACAGGCTAAGTTGGCTGCGCCTTACTGATAAGAGTGGTTGAAATGACTAGTGGCAGAATACCGGATTGAGTAAAAGAGCGGGTGACCTGCTGGCCATCATCTCTAGTGAAGAGCGGGTCGGCCGGAAAGCAAAGGAGCAACATTATGCGATGAGGTTAGCTAAAGATTGGTAGGGTTGAAGTGGCGGAACAAGTAAGATGTTCGTGTGGTTGATGATTTATTGTAAGGGAGTGCCTTGCGGGGATAGAGTGTACTCTGTGGGTAGGAGACAAGCATCCCAAAAATGCAAACAAATGCAACCCTGGCTAGGGCAAGGTAGGCTAATAGGTAAGGTGATTTGAAAGGTATCAAGAACCTTGGCAGGGTATGTGAGCAGGTGCTCTGCCCAGATAGCAAACACTCTGTAGTATGGCATGCGTTTGGAATGCCCGTTTGAGGCAAATTTGGACCATAAGGAGTTTGCAGCAATAACGTTCTACCTCCCAGATAGCAATGTGACCTAAATATGTAACGGTATGTACCAATTCCAATAGCGTTGGAAGAAGCTTGAAACAATGAGCGTTACCTAAAATGTGCACGTGTAGAAATTGATAATGTTATGAGGGGAACGTAGACATTATCCCATGTACGCGTGATCTGAAAATGAGGTTAAAGGTTTCCATATACGATTATGGAAGTGGTAAATGGATGTTACTGGTTCTTCTTTGCAGTCTCCGTCTCTAGAAACACAGAGCAATCCAGGCAAAATGGTAGCTGAACTAGAGAATGAATATGAACCTGAAACTGAGTGATTGATAAGAGACTAAGTTTGGCAGAGGCTATGGTTCAGCCAAAAGCTCTGCAGGGATCATGCAGGAGTCACTGCATGGATCCGTGCATGCACCCAGGGATGCAAGCAACTAGAAGATGAAGCAAGAGGGTTTAGTAAGGAGCAGAAAGAGAAACTGAAGATTCAGTAACGTCCGTAGATTGACCTGGTGGTAAAAGGAAGAAACGAGTTAAAATGAGGTGATGACCCCGAGAGTGATGGCACGACTCCAGGGAAAGAGGTCAAGGGGTAACCAAGGACGCAGTCCTTGAGGGGAAAGGAGCGCCGGCACGAACGCGTTTTGGGCCAGCAGGAGATGATGGGGAGAGGAAAGATGTAGCAACGTGGTCGCTATGGTCACGGAAGGAGGTGGCTCAGCACGGTACCTATAATGGAGAGAATTAGTTAAAAGACGGATTAATTATCGATGTGACAAATTAAAATATGAAGACCTGTGCTGCGGCTCTTTTGCTCCACTGGTCAGCTAGAAAGGGCAAAAATTGAAATTAGAAATTAGGTGTTTGAGTAAACCGGAGATGAGCTTAAATTAAGCAATATCGAGTGCAAAGAAGCAGTACGAGACTGTAGCCAACCATGGTAGTTAGCCGCAAAGGAGTGGAGAGCAGCACGAATTATGGAGAAAATTCCGAGGAACGGCACAGGGCTACATGCTGGTGTATTATGCTCTATTGGACAGCTAAGGAAGGAACGGAGCAGGGCTACACGCTGGTGTATGCTCTCTTGGACGGCTAAGGAAGGAACGGAGCAGAGCTACACGCTGGTGTATTATGCTCTCTTGGTCAGCTAGGAAAGGAACGGAGCAGAGCTACACGCTGGTGTATGCTCTCTTGGACGGCTAAGGAAGGAACGGAGCAGAGCTACACGCTGGTGTATTATGCTCTCTTGGTCAGCTAGGGAAGGAACGGAGCAGAGCTACACGCTGGTGTATGTTCTCTTGGACGGCTAAGGAAGGAACGGAGCAGAGCTACACGCTGGTGTATGCTCTCTTGGACGGCTAGGGAAGGAACGGAGCAGAGCTACACGCTGGTGCTAAGCTAGAAACGACGAGAAAAGACGAAGATTGAAATAGGCCTAGCCTTCAAAATAAACTAGAAACTAAGACGGCAGCAGCAGTGTGTGACCGTCCTACACGCGTTAGCCTTTAGCCACCCGCAATGGGAGAAGGCTAGTTTGAAGCTTTGATTGATATTGAAGCGAGGGAAATACAACGTGATATTGAAACGAGGGAAATACTATAGAAGTGATAAACCGGCCCACGCAAATCATTACCGAAACCGGCATAGCTCACTGAATGAACCCAAATGGAGCCTCCAAACGAATCTAGTAGCGTCCACTCCGTGGACATAACCTAATTATCTATGCACAAACGCATCCCGAACGAAACTAAAGACAGCCAAACAATGGTGGCTATGTGGTTGCGACGTGAATTTTTTAGACAGAAAAGAGCAGGCTTTACGGAACGGCTGAATACGAAGGAACAAAGAGAACGACCTCGTTCCAGTAGTTGTCCAGGCAGCCTAGGCACAAACACGAGTGAAATCGAATCCAGCAAGCTCTGTACGACGACAAGAGGGCGACGACAAAACCGTTTGCAGCGAGCAAAGATTAAGCAAGCAAGTTCGGCCGGTGCTGTTGTTTTTGCGAGCGAGAACCAACGCTACAGTAGCACCGGCAGGTGGGCCTTGACTAAGCAATCGGTTTTATAGGAAGTGAAGGCGTGGCAAAGTTTAGTCACGTTTCTCTCGAACTTACGTTTGCAACGACATAAAAATGGTAAAAGCGGACCCCCCACCCCCCAATGGCTTCCATTTTCTTCCATGTTACCTACTGTAATTTTGGGCAAATGTGCAATGTGCAATATATCCAACTTGTGTGCAAGCATTATCATTACAAAATAATGATCAATAAATACCACAAGAGTATCACACCACAAGGGCCACTGTTGTGTCAAGGGGCCAATTCTGAAAAGGGCTTCCGTAAGACTTTTGCAGACATGCTTTGGTTCAAGCTGTCAGTGTCACCCTATTTTTTTTTTTTTTTTTTTGAAGACACAGATAGGTAAGATATCAGGGTGGTTGTCAAGACGATGTTCTTTCCTCCAAAACCTCTATCAATCAGTACCCCCTATCTATGGGAATGAGTCAAGCCAAGTTTAAAGCTTGTAGGGAGAGACATGCAATGCTGCACAAGTTATAATACTTTAATAACCCTCTATGGTATGTTGCCTGTAGGCAACATAGCCTATTTTGCCTTGTTGTAATAAAATGAGGCATCCCTTAAAATAAGTAAATACCACTTTAAGAACTGGACAACTCAATACTAACCAATGGAAATGCAGAATAATGGCCACATGCCTCACAGGCTGCTAGTTTGACCCTTCTTACAGGACATGCACACGTTTGGCTGGGTGTCATATTTTCACCCTAGAAAAGTGTGAATTTCACTTATTTACCTCAAGTTTACATCCTTCAAAAAAAATTGACAGCCTTCATTGACAAGCATTGATGTATTTTCAGCCATTTTTATGTATATAAAATAATGTATATTTTACAAAATAGCAAAAATCTGTATGTTGCACACAGGCAACATTGTACTGTAATGGAATCACAGTAGGCCATACTTTATATAATTGAGGGGTTGGAGGGTGTTTTTTACTCATTGTAATGTTTTTCTACTTGTAATTTCAATAAATAGTCATTTAAAATAATATTCATGATGATTTGAACATATTTTGGTTTGATTATGATAGTGTTCCACAGTAGTACAATGTTGCCTGTGGGCATCGGGTGAAAATGATATCATACTTTTTTGCAACAAATAGATAATATTATCGTGTACAAACTTTATTCTGCTTTGTATGTCTCTGGCTAAAAATATGTTCAAACAAATATTCCTTATTCTTTTGTAAAAGAAAACATATGATGCCTACATTTTTATAAAAATAAAGTAAAAAATACATATTTTTAAATCTGCACTAATTATGTTAAAGTGACTATTTCTAAGCAGGAAAAACATTACAAAAAAAATCTTGCCCCCTCAGATCATAATGCGTACCATAGAGGGTTAAGCAAAAAAGTGCAAAATTCAAGCATCGTGATTTATATTTCATTAAACCAATAATTATTTATGCTTCTTACGGTTCCGTAGCTGGGCATTTCCCAGAATGCGGGCCTATTTCTGTCCACAGGGTAGGCTACTATAATAGAAACAAATGAAATCTAATACATTTTAGCACAATTGAAAATCAAAAATCAAAAATCAAAAAATGACTTGTTATTTCATTATTTGTTTATGAATGTGATACAAAGAAGCAAATAATGCTTCATTTTTCAGACTTTTGATTTTGTGATCAGATCGAAAGTAGAACATTTAAAAGACAAACTCAAAACTGATTTGGATATTTATTTGTTTGTCCTTTGCTTTGGAAAGCTAGTTTTCTGGCAAAAATGTCATTACCAGCACAGCCATTAGGCCTACCAGTACCAGCACATTTCATCAGTGATTTGTCATTTTTTTTGTCAATATTTGCCAATAATTTATGTATAAATTACAAAAATATCAAACAATTATGTATTTTTGACAATGTTGGACAGTCTAAATGATCACTGTATTAGGTTACTATCAGTGATTTGTCATCATCGCATAATTTTGAGTATTAATTTTGAGTTTCCAAACTATGTAAATTGCATGACGTGGGCTATAGTTGCTATATTAGGGGCACAGGTCTCTGTGTGTGTGTGTGTGTGTGTGTGTGTGTGTGTTGGGCGGGGGGGGGGGGGGGGGGGGGGGGGGAGACCAACCACACACACACACGCTCTCTCTCTCTCTCTCTCAAGCATTACATTAGCATACATTAATCCTCAACACAAACTCAAGGGCACTGTAAATCATGCATCAGTTGGTGACACCCACTTACTTATAAATTAGCCTACCCAGTGGTGACACCACACACTTCAGCAGAGTGCTCCAAACACTCAACTGTTTGTTTTTTTTGTGTCATAGGCTGAAGATCTTTAGATGAAATACCTTTCTTAAAACTACTGCCTAATTATGTTGAGTCTGGAGTCTTTGGCTGCTGAAGATCGTCTTTAGATGAGATATCTTGATCGTCTGCAAATCGTTGTCTGGCTGCTGCAGCATGAGGAACGCAAGCTCCAACGCCACACAGACGCAGAAGTTGGACACCTTTGAAGATGCGCTGGCCAAAAATCTGATCGTGGTGCTGTGTGGGCTCTTCATCGTCTACGTGAACGGGGCCCTCGTGCGCGTCTACTTCAGTGTCCCCTCCCTCAGGCAGGAGGCTCGCTACGCACTCTACATCCATCTGGTGCTAAACGACATGCTGCTGGTGAAGATAGCTGTGATGCTGCACGTGCTGAGCTACGCCCCGGGTTTCATCAGTGTGCCTCTCTGTTACTTCTTCGTACTCGCCATCGACGCTGCCTTCCGGAACACTCCCATCATTCTGGCTGGTATGGCAGTGGAGCGCTTCGTGGCCGTGTGTCTGCCCCTCCACCACGCCCGCCTCTGCACGACCAACCGAGCGCAGGTCTTCAACGCGGCGACATGGTGTGCAGGAATCACGCCGAGCCTCGCCAGCCTGATCTTGTCCTTGAAACAACGCCCCCCGCTATTTCTCACCTCTAACATCCTGTGCTACCACGCTAACCTGTTCAGCGGGCCAGTCCATGCGATGACCACAGCAGCGGGCAACGGTATCTGCATGGCCGCGGTGTGGGTGACGCTGTTCTACACGTACATGCACGTGCTCTGGACGGCCCGCGCCGCCAGTTCGAAGAGGGGCCAAGCCCAAAAGGCCCAGCGCACCATACTGCTGCACGCGGGCCAGCTGTTGCTCTGCATGCTGTCCTACATGAGTCCTCTGATCAACGTTCTCATGATCGCCGTGTTCCCTCGGTGGCGCACCAAGGTGCTCTTTGGCGTGTTCCTGCTGACACACCTGCTGCCCCGAGTGCTGAGCCCACTTATCTACGGCATCAGGGACCAGAACTTCAAGAAGCATATCAAAAACACATTGCTCTGTCGAGCAGGCACTAACAGCATAAAAGTCCATATTTAGCAGACGCAATTGGTCAGTGCCGTTTACCGTCACTGATGTTTACAGTTTTTCTCAGTTGCTTTGGTGCCTTTCTCACCTCACTATTAGCATTTGCACAGAAGTTTGTGCAATTCTCAAAACAATTGGTGCAAACTGCAAAACCTAGTTAGTGGAAAACCTGCAAAAGCATGCCACTTGCTCAAAATGTATAGTCCACAAGTATTCAGGTCAATGAAACAGTGACAGATGACTGTCATCAAAATGATAAAATAATAATACAAATCATGAAAAATTTTCTCTGAGTATTCCAATGCAAAAAAAAGTCATAAGTAGGTGACACTATACCTGAAAATGCTCAAGACCGCACTATACACTACTTGTAGACATTTGACAACTACAGTAAAGTTACAATAAAGTTCCCTTTAGTTAAGGGAGTAAGAGAGTACAAGACACTGAATACATAATGTTTCATATTTTTACTGATCTTTGCAATTCCACAGCATTGTGACAGAATTTGATAACTAGTTTAACAACTGTGTACGTAATGACTCAAGCAATGAAATGAAGACCATTAATATTATTGGGAATGACTATTTAGCATCTAGATAGTCTTTATTGTCCTATAAGGATATTCTTCACACATCAATCGATAGGAACATTGACTGATTGTGTCGTCGCAGCAGAGCATGCGCCGTTCAGCCGAACGATCCAGAATCCATACGTATAGTTCATTTTGACTGACATGACAAAAGCGAATTCTCACTAATAGTTGAGAATATATACTGTATGAGAATTTTCATTCTGATCTGTGAAAAACTGTATGTACTGACTGACTGACTGACTGTGACAGTGTGTGCTCCTGTATCTGCTATAAGGCAATGTCACAAGCATGACTGTATGTGTGTGTGTGTGTGCGTGCGTGTGCTCCTGCCTCTGCCTCTGCATAGGCAATCTCCTGCACATTCCAAATCAACTGTGTGAAGAGTCTCACTTCATTCTCAGTGTAATCTCATCACTAAATAGATGAGATCTCCCCCTAACTTGTGCTGATGGAATTTCAAAACCCAACAGCGATAAAAAAAATATTAGATGCAAATTTGAAATGTTACAGACACACAACACTAACATTTCCAAAACATGCACTTTTTTTTTTTACCTTAGTTGCTTTGTGCAATGTCCATCAGCCACTTACGCGCACACACACACACACACAGATGTGTATGTGTCTACCTAGCCACACAAAAGATCCATTCTATATTTAGTACGATGCTGATAATGGCTTTACAACAGGAGACATCTCCTTTGGCTCCCACTACAGGTCATGCTCACTGCTGAAAGGTTGCTGGTTTGAGCCCAACTCCTCCTGACCCCAGTGCTCCCAATGAGTAGGTTGGCGCCTTTCATGGCAGCCTCCACCATCGGTGTATGAGTAAGTGTGTGAATGTGTGCATGAGAGAGAGAGGCATGACAAGGAGATGGGGAAAAAATATATATCTGTGTTAATGCAGTCCATTTACCATGCTTATGATGACGGGTGACGGGATGACAAGGAAAAAAAGCACTAGGACAACTGTGATATGCCCAGATTTTAATGCACAACAAATAACACACATTTTTCAATTTTCAACATTTTCTTTTCTTTCTTTTTTTTAACAAAAGTAGAACATATGCAACAAACTGAAACTGCATGATGGCATTAGAATAGCCAAATGCTGACAGTTCACAATTATAGAATTATATATTTCTTTCCTTCAATATTTCTTTTTTCCTTTTTTTTTTAAACATTTTTCATTAATTTTGTGCCTTTTCGCTCCCCTTTCAGTGAAGTCTTGCTGTTGTGTCTTTCCTGAAAATATAACATATGCCAACATTACCAAACAGTCCCCTTACATGTTTGCATATCCTCCATAACCAGATCAGCCCTAGTTACCAGTGAAGATGCACATTGAATAAAGGAACATATGCTAAGCACCCATTGGTCTACATATTTGGTTTGAAGAGTGCTGGGATAATATTCATCTGTGACACCAGTGAGATCTAAAGTGAACGCAGGGAAGGAGGAGAATGGAAGAGAGGGAGGGAAGGAGAAAGGTGAAGAAAAAGATATAACCGGGGGGGGTACTCACTTCATTTAGTTGCAAGTTCTTTAGCTTGGTGAGCTTGAAGCACAGCAACTGCCTCCTCAACCTGCAGGTCACAACCACCCAAAGATATTCAGTCAGTTAATGGGCTTGAGTAAATGAACTGAATTGATCTGAACTAATCAATTATTGATCGTCAATTATCAGTCTATCAGATCAGAGTAGATGAGTTGATGAAGAGAACGATGAATCCCCATCAAATATTAGTTCAAGTGAGCATTCTGTCAGCTAATCCTGGCCATCCCTGCCATTCTTCGGCAGCAATAGCATCAAGTCACATTTGTGGGATATTGATTTGGCCAGTTATGCAACAGAGGTGGTTGTGAATCAGGTTGACCTGCTTTGATGTCAACAAAATTTACTACAGGTATACTAGAGGGCCAACTGTGAGACGACCCCCAAAACAGGAATGGTTTTACAGGTGGTGGCAACTGGTAATTTTTTCATCTCTATCCTTCTTGACTGATGTTTCACTAGTTTTGCATTTGGATAGGGTCAGTGTTACTACTGGTAGCATAAGCCATTATCTGGAGCCTACAGAGGTTGCACAGGTAGTCCATGGCCAGAAAGATTGCTGTGTCTCCCAGCATAGTCTCAAGAGCATGGAAGAGATTCCAGGAGACAGGCAGTTGCTCTAGGAGAGCAGGGCAGGGTGGCAGAAGGTCCTTAACCCAGTAGGAGGACCAGTATCTGCTCTTTTGTGCAAGGAGGGACAGTAGGAGCCCTACTGTACTATAGCCCTACAGAATGACCTCCAGCGGGTCACTGATGTGAATGCCTCTGGCCACACTGTCAGAAACAGACTTCATGAAGGTGGCCTGAGAGCCCGATGGCCTCTAGAGGGACCTGTGCTCACTGCCCAGCACCGTGGAGCTCAATTGACATTTGCCATAGAATGCAAAATTGGCAGGTCTGCCACTAGAGCCCTGTGCTTTTCACAGATGAGAGCAGGATCACCCTGAGCACATGTGACAGACATGAAAGGGTCTGGAGATGTCGTGGAGAACATGATGCTGCCTGCAACGTCATTCAGCATGACCGGTTTGGTGGTGGCTTAGTGATGGTCTGGGGAGGCATACCCATGGAGGGATGCACATACCTCTCTGGGCAACACAACGGCACTCACTGCTCTTAGGTATCGGGATGAAACGTTTTGACCCTGTGCTGGTGCAGTGGGCCTTGCGTTTCTCCTGGTGCACAATGATGGCCACATGTGGCGAGATTGTACAGGCAGTTCCTGGAGGATTAAGGAATTGATATCATTGACTGTCCCCCACACTTCCCTGACTTAAATGCAATAGAACACCTCTCAGACATTATGTTTTGGTCCATCCAACACCCTTTTTTCATTTCGTAACACATTTACCAGTCCATATCAGCATAGATATCCAGCATGATGTATCTGATGTGTTTTCAAAGCGTTCCTTTTATTTTTTTGAGCAGTGTACTTAAGAAAGAAAAAAGAAAAAA
The DNA here is from genome assembly GCF_963854185.1 of Sardina pilchardus. Taxonomy (NCBI): domain Eukaryota; kingdom Metazoa; phylum Chordata; class Actinopteri; order Clupeiformes; family Clupeidae; genus Sardina; species Sardina pilchardus. Next base: position 1,927,365 of record NC_085000.1, on the reverse strand, counting down.
AACGCAAACAGGCATAAAGGGTGATTAAAGGGCCCTCAAAGTTTTTTTTTTGCGGAGGGGCATGACGTGATATGATATGCAAATTGTCGTGTGACGCCATCTACAGATCGTACGGGTTGAGAATGCACTTTTCTTTGCCGCACATCGGGAATGCCGAAGGTGCGGGATTTGTAATTAAAACTGCAACCACAAGGGGCAACATGAGACCGCCTTAATAACATGCAGGTTCAGCTCATGCCGGAAAAAACACAGATCGCAGTTGCAGAGTTTTCTAATGTTTTACCTCACACAGGGTCGGACTGGGAACAAAATTGGGCCCTGGCATTTTTCTCCTGGACCGGCCCACCACTGGACTTCCCCTCCCCAACCCAACCCCCCCCCCCCCCCCCCCCGCACGCGCAAGCGCCAAATAAGGATGTAGGAGGTGGGCGTGGGGGGGAAAGTTTGTGAACCACTGCTATAGTGTATACGTTCGACCGGCGTCGCGTCACACAGAGCAGGTTGTTTTACGCCACGCCCCTTTTTGGGGAAACAAGCCCTCAGAACAAGCCTGAAACAAGCCAAAGTGAACGGGTGTTGTTCACGGTCACTGATCTATAACGAATAACTTATTATTTATAGATCAGTGGTCGCGGTAGACAGACATGCAGATAAGTTGCTGTGTGGTTGGGTGTACCAACCACAAAGCTAAGAACCCCTAACATTAGGCTACACCAAAAATAAATCAGACCAACGAAAACGGAAATCTAGGCTAACACTTGGCTAACACTAGCAGCTAGGCTATCGGCCACGACAGAAATTATCATATGTTGGAATTATCTAACGAACATACTTTACATCCAAGCCTGTCAGTGAACTACACAACATTACAATTAAAATAAGAGGCCAAAAATACAGGAAAGCAATTTAGTTATTTAACTGGAGATTCAATGAGATAAGAGTATGTCTGGGTATGACACTGGCCACTGCTACTGCTAGCAGGCTACTCGGGAGACCGAAGGGACATGTTTTTACTTTGATTGAATTAAGCTTTTGAACGTATTTTTCACGGTCAACGACCGGCAAAGTGGTAATATATTGAGTGGTCCTATTGATTCGTTGTGTTTTCTGTTATCATTTACCCCTACGATTTCGGTACGAATTACGTTTATTGAGCCTAATTTGCATTGGAGTTAATGGGAGACGTAGTTTGTTTCCCCCAAAAAGGGGCGGGAACGTTCGTCGCGAGTCAAGTTCCCGGATGTGCCGGTCTAACGTATACTGTAGTGTATAGTTCAGGTATTATGAACTATACATATTATACACATACTATATATACGGGAGAATTTTTTTTAAAAATAACCCCTTAAATGACGACATCTGATGACTTTTATGAGAATTATTGATACATTGAGATAGGCCTACATGTTTCAAACATTATAGCATATTACAATATAGTCTATAAGGCCTAAAGAAAACTCATTTATAATGGAGCAAAGTAGCTAGGCCTACTCTAAACCAGATATGGCTGAAATATATAGGCTATCATGATCATGTTGCCAACAATGATGTAGAACCATGGATTTTCTCAGTTCATGACATGTTTTGTTTGAACTTAAACCAACATAAAGTTCTAATTTGGACTACATTATTTAGTAAAGGCCTACTTGATGATAATATATAGCCTGCCCCCTTACAGTCCTCTAGTCTTGTACAATAGCCTATAGTGAACCATATAGGCCTATTGATATTGATGCTGATTGAAGAGGTTGCTTGAAGGTTGTTGATATTTATTTAAGTTCCATAGAAAATCAAATTGCACCACTCCCTCTCCTTCCAAAGTAACATGTCCTATACCTCTCCTCCAACAATAAATCGTAGGCCTGTTATACTGTAGGCTACTATGCTAGGATTGTGTAGGCTAGGCATCATAGTTTTACAATTGCGCACACACTGATGGAGAGCTATAGGATGAAAATGCAGACTGTGCCTTTAAATAGGCTACTTTTCCACTAAAAACTTTATCTCAATATTATGTACAAGACTGATGTTTGCCAAGCATGCCAAAGTGTTAATCTCTTAGTAGCCTACTATCATCATACGTTTTCGCATAGTAGCCTACTACTATCCCGAAATATGTTTTGAATGACATGCATGGGGCGCACGGAGGTGAACGGCTGGACAAACGCGAAATGACAAGGTGCTAAACAATTTAGCCTAGTATACCTGTAGACAGGCTTTGTGGTTAAAATGATGAAAACCAGTAGGCCTAGGCTAGTCTGCCACAGTTTCAAGCACAGTAGCCTACACTATAGTTTACACGCACAGAAAATAAAAGTCAATATAGGCTATCAGCATCACGAGATTGCAGTCATCATCGGAAAATCCTGACAAGTCAAACTGGACGCGAACGCGAGCAAAGCCAACAAAAAAACAACAACTTCCTAAATGATGTATTTTTAAATAAATAATTTGACCTTTACCGTTTCATGGCTTCTGCTAAGAAACAAATAGCCTAGTGCATCACACACATCGAACACTTGCATCAGACATTCTTCAGAACGCAGATCAACCCGTCTGCTTTCACTTTCAATGAAATCCACTAGGTAACGGACAAAGTTTGCAATGAGTGATAGCTGAAAGAAGCACCAACCCCGCCGTAATTGTCAGCGGACTACATAGCAATGATGTTAGGCTACAGCAATTTATACATGACGGGCCGCAAATAAATAACTTAAACATTTTGCCATAAAAAAAATAAATTAAAAAAAAAGAATCTTGGAGTCCACCGGCCCACATGTGCACCGGCCCACCGGGCATTTGCCCGACTGCACAGATTGCCAGTCCGAGCCTGACCTCACAGCTCTCTGATGCGACGTAACTCAGTCAGTCCAGCAGAGATGCCAGGGCAAAGTTTTGGTCAATGGAGGGAGAGAAATGCTTCTTTCAATGAAACAGCAGTGTCTGCTCAACTTATCACGGATATGCTTCATAAGTCACAAAAAAACGAACGCAATGTTAAGGACAGTTTGCCATTAGCTAAGCGGGGGTGCCTTTGTTTGCTAGCCAAAAAGAAGGCGTCATTTAAAAAAAAAAAAAAAAAAAAAAAAATATATATAGTATATTTTTTGCCTTTTTTGCCTTTATTAGTACAGGACAGTGAAGTGGTAGACAGGAAACAAGTGGGAGAGAGAGATGGGGTGGGATCAGGATATGACCGCAGGCCGGATTCGAACCTGGGTCCCCGTGGGCACTCTGACCCGTAAATGGTGCGGCGCTGTAGCCTGCTGTGCCACAGCGCCCCCAGTAGGCTAGTTATTTTGAACATATCATTACGTTAACTTTCTAAAGCATGCAGTTTAAGAAAGCTTGGCCTAACCATTATGGAGAGGCTATACCAAAGTATCGCTCAGGAAATCACATAATCATCTCAATTCTTCAATTGAATGCAATGGAAACTGGACTTTTACATGACATGAAAATCCATTGTGAGAAAACGACTCGAAATTCTATTGACACTAGAAGCGCCACGCTTAGAAGCGCCGCGCCCCGGTCATTTGACCGCTTTGACGACCAACTAGAAGCGCCGTACTGGTGTGAACTACTTCAAGCGCGGCTGAGGCGGTCAAAAGACCGCTGAGTCCTCAGACTGGGACGCTGTTATAATGATAGCTAGATGGCGCTTCGTGCACGAATCAAATGGTTTGGTCATAAATTCCGTTTGCACTAAGCCATGTGTCATTCGTGTCAGACCGTGTTGGTTGTGGTTGTTTCATTATGACATAGGCTACAGCACGTTTGAGTGATCTGTTCATTTATTTGTGTTGATTTGTGTTGTTTGAGGTAAAAACTCTGGAAAAGTTCTTGAACAAACCTTAAGCAAACTCGACTTTCAACTTTTTCAAAGTATTTTATTTTTTATATTTAGTTTCTACATTTTGTATGCTACTTAGAAAATTTTATTTATAGGCTATTTTAAAACGGAGGCATGCGTTCTGTGATTAGGAGCCTGACCCGACGGAACCGAAGGATGAACAATTTCGACCCAACACCAGTGTTGTTGATCTCGAGATCCGTAACACCGGCCTGCAGTTCGGGTTTGGGCAGATAATCTAAGCTCTAAACTGAATGGGTGGCTAGTTCTAATTCACTCCCCAAATTCACTTCTATTCATTTAATACAGTAAGCGTTACTTGAGAATGGCCATTTCACTCACGCTTTGCCTGATTCACGTTCGGCGTGAAATGTATTACAGCTGCATTACAACTTACCGCCACTAGGTGGCAGTACAGTCCGCTGTAGCATTGCTGCGGTGTGATTGATACTGTAGCCCAGTTCTACTCATTCAATAGGCGGCCAGGAAGCAACCTCTAGTGGCCCAGCCCATATAGTATATTTCGGAAATGCCAACAGAAATCCCTAGGAGCCTAGTCACCTACAGACTGCAACACTACAACTCTTTTATTGTTTTGTTTTTTCGGGTGTTTGTCAATTCAGTCTGGCACTCTGAAAATGTTCGCAAGGCTCTGCACTTCGAAAAAGGAGCATGAACTAACAAACTATTTGTCATAGTTCAAAATTGCCATTAACACAAGCAGCAGATTGAAATAACACTTTATGTTTCATTCGAGAGTTTGACTGCGTCTCTATAATAGTTCCGTAAACTGACGTAGGCCTATTTCCTCATGAATGTAATTCTGTAATTTCTCTTTGGATAGCTATCCATCTATCCAAGGGCGTCAGTTTAGTTTTCAGGGGACAAAAACGCTATTTTACAGCTTGGTTCGATAAGTGCTGGGGACATACATTTTATATGATCTTAACGATGTTGAGGACTTGTTGCGTTTCTGACTCTGCTGCGCCGTTGCCGCCAGAACCAGTTTTAAACGCACGCCTAGGCTATATTTAGGTTACTTTATCAGCTTCGTACTTAAATGGCTCATTCCGAGGAGAATAAAGGCTAGTTCGCTGGCTTCTATCATGTCCTCAGGACTCGACTCGCGCAAAACAAAAAAACGAAACCAGAGCCAGAGAGATGCTGAAACCGGTCTGTGTCCTAGTTCATTCTAACTCCACGAAAATTACCACCGCTGGTTAGTTTGCTTTACTTTGTGGAGTAATCCATATGGATTGGTGAATATGTAGGCTTTAGACCTACTTTCTCGGGGGGCAGAGACATTTTTCAAGGTGGTGTAGGCCCTGAAATACAGTAGCCAAAGCATAAATATTTTAATCGTAGTTGGGCTATTCGAAATTGCACTCTGATCAGCGGAGGACGGGAGCAGTGAATATAAATAGCCTAGGCTATTGGTCGTTTATCGAAGAACAGTAGCCTACCATGCCTTACTATTATCTTTGATATTTCATGTGCATGGTTTTGAATATTTTAACAGTTGCCAAAAAATATAAGGGATTCAGTCAGTCGAGTATATTTGATATTCGCGGCATAGGCCTACACTTGAAATGCACAATCAAAACGTGTTGTTTCTGCGTAGACAGACCCTCGGCTACACTTGACATGCAGTTGTGTTCTGTTCTCAGAGCATATGCTTTCTCTGCATGACCTCCTCGACACTCGAAAGAAAATTCGGCCACTGAGCAGCGAAGTTGCCGATGCCATGCGTGCTTCTCAAGTCTGATCATTTGCAGCACGATCGAATGGTATTATGGAATCATGGACTGAAAGAAAAATAAACTAGCTAAAGGTTTCTCCAATCAGGAAATACATCTTAATTTACATTTAAATTCTTTAATTTAAATAGCCTAGGCTACTTAATTTAAATACTTCTTAATTTAATCCCACTGTCAACTCAAATTGGTGAGGGTTCTGTTACATCTGCGATCAAGTGATTCCCCCCCCCCCCCCCAGAGCAGTTTCACACATCATTAGCAATCTTATGTTGAGTGTGCGTCTCAACAGGGAGCTTTTTCGGCTTTCGGAAACAGCAGCGTCATTTTTTTGCCGGGGCCGGGTGCTACATGTCTCCACCACTTTTTTATGACGAACAATTTTGTCCCCACCACTTTTGAAATGTTTATCAATTCATCAAAAAAAGGTGGTGCCCACTGCCCAGGGCTACAGATAAACCTATTGTGATCGACAATGCCAACGCATGGACCGAAATAGCCGAAACAATGTGTTGTCATACCTGCAACAATGTAGGCCTTTTCCAAAAACAATTTCAGTTACTTTAACTGGAAGTGAAAGCTAGGGGTATTTAAGTATCTTTGCCTCGGTCTTGTCTTGGTCTTACTGTCTTGGTCTTGCCGTCTCTGGTCGACATAGTGGTCGGGAGATTTGCAACAAATTACAAACAACAAATTTCTGGCGTAGGGGCCTACCGAGGTGTTTGCGGAAAGAAAAACAAATCAGGTTCGCGGATAGAACTCGGTCAGATTAGCGCGATAAGGCATTGAACATTTTGACATTTTTGACAATAAAATACATGTAAAATATTTCCCTCACATCCGTCTTCCTATGTGCAGAAATGTGTTAAACTAGCCTATACTGGTGTTGTCCTCTTTGTCTTTTGTGTAATGCTGCAACCTCCCTGTCTCCGAGACAAATTTCTCCCTGGTGGAGACTAATAAAGAAATTTAATCTAATCTAATCTAATCTATTGACAACAAAATACATGCGTTTAAGCTATAGGCTATTGTGTCAGCGCAACGATGCAATATAGGCCTACATTTTTAAAAAGTTGTCCATCCACCGTTGATGCAATCATTTTTCTGCATAAGAACATAGCCCAAACTTTCATAGGTAGATTATACCAATAGATCTCATGTTGCAGTTAAGTAGCCTATAGTTAAGGTAGCCTACTGTTTTCGATGAAAAAGGCAAGAGCTGATTTTCATGTCAATAACCCTCGTTTGCGCTATGTTGATGTTAGGCTACACGCGTTGATAAGAATTTCATTTAGATAGGTCCACAGGACCTGTTGTGTTTTGTTCTGTTAGTTTGGCCATTTGTTTCTGAATGCCTTCCTACAGTTGCTTAATTACTAAATCAGGCTTTCCACACAAACAAACGTATTGTCATAGCCTAAGAATGAGAAACCATCAAGAGAATGACATTTTAACTGTATTGGGCTCGGACAGAAAAATCCGCACACACAGATATCCGAATCGACCCTCTGACTGATCGCATGGCTGATTTTAAAAATCGCTCATCCACTCGTCATCGCTCATGAGCATCCAAGCTATCTTATTGTACACGGCATCTCACCAGAATTCTTGAAATTGTCCATTACCCATGCAAACATTTATTTAGTAGCCTATTTACAAACTCTCTGTGTTTATTTTCAATTTCTCTCGTTTCTCTGCGTTTCTCTCAATAGCCAACTAGGGCAACAAAGGGAAGGAAATATGATTTGACATTTAAGTTGACAGTTGTCAAATTTGCCGAACAAAATATAGGAGAAGACAAAACAAAGACAAAACATGTGTGGCTTTCAACTTGTATTGATTGAAAATAGGCCTAATGTTACGATTTTCAAACCTGTCAATATTCAATAGGCTTACACTGCAATGCAGTGATATATGAGATGCATCCCCTAAAAAAGACAAGTAGAACGGCAAACAACCGGATTCATGAGGTCATTATCCTTTTGAAATAAATTAAGCCACCGTTAATGCCACGGGGCAAACGTGTTTCTTAGCGTCTTGAAACTTTCTTCTGTGAACTGAAAGTCCGATCAAATTTCATTCAAAGGCAGTCCATAATTCAAATGAAATTGTTTTCTAACGAAAAAGTCCCAACTTTTATAATAGGCCCAAATATTCATTCTCCCTCCTTCGCATTCGGTTTGGAAAGAAACAGCATAAGAGAGCATAAACCATAGTTTCTCCAGTAGGCCTATCTTATTTTACAGATTTGACAACAGCCAGCTTACATTTCAAATAAACATAGCCTAGAGGTTTGTTGTGCGTCGGAAAATGGGACATTTTATTTTTAAATTGTTTCCCGCATTTAGAATCAAGAATAACATTCGTGAACCATTTTGTTTTGTTGCCAGCATAAAAACAAGCGTACCATCGGCCTATCCACACATTTGAAATAAAATGTATGAATTGACCCAAAAACGAGAACACAGTTGTGCTTAGGACATAGGCTTATGCTTTTAGTGGTTAGGCCTACCTCATGAAACCGTTAGTGACAGCAAAACAAACCTAAACGAAACAGCCAGATGCCTCTTCATAAAATAGGCTAACAGAAGACACCTTCATAAACAATAACAAGTTTTGTCGTGAGACTAGGCTATTAAAAGCAGAAAAGATGTTCAGCTTGCTTCGGGATTGAATTCAATTTGGGACTGTTTGGCTAGTGGTAAATGCCGAAATTCCTAACCCTGCTCACAAGTGCCACCTGGTGGTTGTTTGGGACATTGCAGCTTCACTTGGGAAAAATAAATAAAATACACGTGATTCACGTGTGATTCTCATGAGAATCTCACGTGAAAGCGGCCAATGTCAACCATCGCCCACTGTAGGTAGCCTATGTTCGCGCAGCCGAAAATGATCGGACCTGGAACTAAGAGCCTAACCTAGCCTGGTTTCAATTACACAGTAGCCAGGATTTCATGCCGCATTTTACAGGCTACCGCGGCTACTTTCTAAAACAATTTTCATTCATTTAGGGAGAAGGGTCTAGCTACCTCGGAGGGATAGAGAGAGCAGCTATGCTGAGCAGGCGCGAGAAGTAATTAAAAATGATGAGTGAAAGATGTTCTCCGTTTTGCGATGTCTGCTGAAAAGAGCTATATTGTTTCTACATTTTAAGCTAACTTCTATGTGAATTCGTGATTCAGCATTGAGACACATATTTTCTCCAAATAATGGGGCAGAGCTGTAGCCTACTGGTTAGGGCTTCAGCCCCAGAACCAAAGGGTTGCTGGGTCGATCCCCGACTTGCTCATGGCTGAAGTTCTTTTGAGCAAGGCATCAAAAAAGTACATTCTATTCTATTCTTTTCTATTCTATTCACACAACTACACGCACGCTGGCGAATTTGAACATTCTGAAACGCGCATATGCGATGAAACATGATTGCGCTTTCTTCCATGAGTTGCCTAAACAGCCAGCCTATGCCTTACAAATCAAACAACTAATATGCCTAGCCTACTAAAAAGATGCAGGGGGCAGAGAGGGGGGGTGGGGTTGGGGAGACAGTTGTCCTCAATGCCGCAGTGATGTCTGTAGCTTAAGTGAACTGGTTAGACGAATGTGGGGGAGGGGGAATGATCGCACAAGACAACTATAATTGCTCCATGTGCGAAGGTTTCAAATAGGCTATGTTTGCAATGGATAGTGTGTTATGTATAGACCCCGAAGCCATTTGCTTTGAGAATAACGGCTGGCTGATGAAGTTATTAACTAGCCGGCTCAGCCAAAACCTAAATGCTGCTGCAGCCGCCAAAGTTAATTTTCATGGCTGATAATGGCTTAAGACGAGACACCACAGGTGAACAGGGGAAAAAATTTAACTTAAAGATATCTTCATGAAACTTTACCAGTTGAATACTCACATAAATAGGAGAAAAAAATGTATTGCAAGTTTTCTTTAATTTAATGTTTAAATATGCTAATTAGGCTATATGTAATTAAATATGCGCTAATTTGCATACATTTTGATGCGAAGGATCTGACCATTGGAAAAAGCCAGGTTGAAAATTATTTTTTTGTTGTGTTAATATATCAAATTAAAAAAACATTTACAGAGGGGATTATGAATATCTTCTTTTGTTTTCCAGTAAATCAGAAAATACTGCCAATTGGCTTGAAAATGGATTTTCGCCCTATTTTTAGGCATAAGAAGTCATATAAATCAGGTCAAGAATGCTTTATCAACAAATCCCTCTGTAAATATCTTCCAAATATAGTTAGGAATAAGACTGGAAAGTTTGGTGCATGTAGGTGCTGCAGAAGTGGAGATGCTTTGCATGGCGTGTGGGGAAAAACTCGTTTTGAGAAAACAGCCTTGAAACACAGCCAATGAAATGACTCGTCTTTGAACTTTCGCGATTGGTTGCTAATACCAGGCTTGTGCACAATTCCGAATTTTAGAATTTGCCTCCATTCAATTCATGAGTTGGAATTTGAATTGAATTGGCCCCACCCCACAGGAAGTTGAATTTGAATTGGAATTGGAATGACAGGAAGTGGAATTCAATTCATGGCAATTCAAAACAAATTCACAGTCACATAACAGGACGAATGTGTTGAATCTCACATACATTCAGTTCAGGGAAAATTACATTGGAAATGTAATTGATTACTGTTTTCAATTATAAATTGTGTGTTTGTTGAGATCATATCTGACATATTTTGTGAAACTTAATTGTTAAACACTGCAAAAAAAGGGTGTCTAAGAACAAGATAAAAACACTAAATCTGAGGTAAAAGGTATACTCAAAACAAGTGTTCTGTCCATACAGCAAGATAATTTCACTTGACAAGATTTTGGGAATTAAGATAAATAAAAAATCTAGAAATAAACATGGTATTTGGAAATTTAACATAAGCTGAAATTGCTAGTTTTAAAATCAGATTACTTATAAATATATTTTTTTACATCCCCAAAATAAGTAAAATATACTTAATATTAGCCTAAAATGCTGGTTGTAAAATTAGGTTACTTAAATGTAAACTGACCCAGATTATATTCCTTTTACAAGTATATTATCTGGACTTTTTGCCTTTATTCAGATAGAGCAATGAAGATAGACAGGAAGCGAGTGGGCAAGTGATTGGGATATGACCGCAGGTAAGATTCGAACCAGGTCCCCGTGGGTACTTGCTCGAGTACATGGTACTAATGCTGTAACCTGTTGCGCCACAGTGCCACAGCTTGTGACAAGTCTAGATTACGTGTATTTAAAGTTGTTACAGTTAACTATAAATATAAGCATAAACTGCTGTTTTTACAGTTTTTTCCAATCGTTTACACACTAAAATTAAGATTAACAGACAGTTAACAATACTTAACACTTAAGAAGCAAAACGCCTGCGCAGAGTAGTACAACAGTAAGCACAAATTCAGCTTCACACTTTTTGCGAAACATTACACACAGTGAATGTCAAAACGTAAAACACATTTTCACACCTTAGACACAGATAAAGATTGTTAGGTACTTCCTTCTCATGATAAAGCCCTGGCTTGCCAATGACCACACTAATGAACAAATTGAATAATCACATCCACCAGGTGTGTAAGCACACATGTGCAAAATTGAAAACGCAGCACTCAGGTGTGTTATGCTCGATCCTCGAGGGGCGTTCCCACTGATCTACAACTAACACTGGATAGACTCTCCCATTGTTTTCGCCCCATCATTCTTTATGTCGATCAGTGAGGATCGAGGCCAGAGGAGCGAGGGAGGACATATAAAAGCCCAAATGAGAGGCACCCATAGCCTGTGATGTGGTGAACTCTTATGGCCTGATCCAGCTAGACAGAGAGATGATTAGAGTATTATGTATTGTTGTTACTTGTTTGTATTGTTGCTTTAGTTTTTCTTCAGTGACTGTAAGTGTACAGTACTTTTTGTTTTTGTACAGATTTGTATTTTTCTACGTTTTACAGTAGCAAGAACTATACTTTTGCCATTTTCTGTTGATTGACTTGTCACTGTAACTGAACATATGGTACAGTGAAAGAAAGAAATATTGTCTGCAGCATCAGTTTTGTGCATTGCTTGATGATGGTTCATCAAAAATATTTTTGTCATCTAAATTATCCTAATGCTCTCAAACAATATTTCTGAATGAGATCCATATATTGTAAGAGGGTTTTTACAGATGTGTTTTGAATTTATTGTGTTGGTGTGTATAAGATGGACACAGTGTAGAATCATTCAAAGAATGTGTTAGTGATATGAGAACAGTATAAGGTTTTATCAATGTGTTTATTGTTTTGACAGAAATATTCAATTTTGCTAACAATCTGTTATGTTCTGCTGATTGGGTGTGGTGTTTGGCTAATTGTGTGATATGTTTTGACAAAAAGAGCCCTGTTTTCAAAATTGTGTCTAAACGATTGGAAAAAACTGTAAGATGATATCTTAAATCTTAAATGTCATCCTAAATTAAGTCAAATTTTCTTGTTACTGAATCTTAAAACAAGCTTTATTTTGATGAGAATTTGAGGGAGAGATGTAAAATCTCATTTTAACAGTATTTACCTAATGTTAAGATTAAATGCCTATTTGAGACAAAAAAAAGATGTGCTTGATTTAAGATAGTGTAAAGTTGAACACTTAAAGTAAGAAATTCACTCTTAAAACAATGTAAATGATCTAACACTTCTAATGTATTTTTTTTATCTTGATAAGAATCAAATAATTTGCAGTGTACCCTTAATTTATGTATGTGAATTGATTTGAATTTCATTGAATTTCAATTCTGCTTCCCTTAATTCAAATTGTAATTCTGCATCCTGTTTTTGACCTCAATTCAAATTCAATTCAAACTCAAGAATTGAATTGGAATTTAGGAGTCATTCTCAATTCAATTCTGAATTTTGCACAAGCCTGGCTAATACAAAGGAAATGCCCATATTTGGATCGCATAGCGTCTTGTAGGAGAAACAGGGCTTTCCAACGGTGTCACACATGATATGATTTGGACTTTTGACTTTTGGTAAAATTAGGATAAATATATAGGCGCGAGTAGACAAAATGTCACAATAAACACTTAAATGTGCAAATCGGACTTTGTTGTTGTAGTAGGGTGGTAGAGTACATGCTAAGGTAGCAAACTAGCACAAAATCTCGAAATTGACTGATGCTAAAAAAATGTTTTCACCTGCCGTGTCTCGCCTTAAGTTGTCACTTCATGTCTACAGATGTCTATATTGTACTAGATCTCAACACACAATGTTATTGTATTATTTTGGACAAAGTTCTGCACGTTTCACTTCAATGTAGACTGCATGCGTTGTGAACAGCGCAGCAATCTCTGGAAACGGTGGAAGTCGCAGAAGCCTACAGATGGTACGGGTTGAGAATGCTCCTTTCTTTCCCGCACATCGGGACTCCCGAAGCATCGGGACTTTAATTAAAACTGCAACCGCAAGGGGGCAACATAAGACCGCCTTAATAAAATGAAGGTTCGGCTCATACCGGAAAACACGGAAAAACCCGAAGACACCGCGCTGGTGACAAGCGGAGAAAAGAGACAGCACGCTCGGCATGTCAGATTGCAGTTTCAGAGTTTTCGAATGTTTTACAGCGTACCTCACAGCTGGCTCTCTCACTCGACGTAGCCTATAACTCAGTCAGTCCAGCAGAGATGCCAGAGCAACGTTTTGGTCAATGGAGAGGGAGAGAAATGCTCCGCATATCCGTCTCATTTAATCCGTCTCATTTAATCATTAAAATGAAGGTGATGACTGGCGAAATTATAATCAAACGACGTTTCAATAAACCATTGTTGAAATTAATGAAAATGGTTTTAGAAGCCTTCAATTCAACCTGAAAGACCCGATATAGGCAACCAGATTAATTCATTAATTCATTACGGTTACAAGACCGCATTTCCGTGAATAGGCTATTATTGTCAAGGCGAAGACGAAAGAGATGGACAAGATGGACATTTAGGCTACATGTATGATAGGAATACTTAGAAATGTGTAGGCCTATAGGCTATTTTAAAACGGAAGCATGTTCATTTTAACCGGCGACGCTGGGTAGCTTACCCAGCACTTTATCACAGATTTTGTCCCCACCACTTTTGACAACTGAAAATAAAATGTTTTTAACAGAAATATCTTTAATAGGCCTACATGCCTATCATGTCACTTTACTTATAACCGTAGGCTACATGCATGGAGAAGATCGCGCATTTTGTAACATTGTAACAATGGATGGTCAGATATGCGATAGGGCAGTGAGGGTGATTCATTGTAACCATCGACTAGTAGGCCTAGCTCCGCAAAAGAAGTTTCTAGCAACTTAGAATAATGGATCTCGTTATGCATGTTCATGTTGATTCAGAGATAGACATAGACTACCATGGGCTACTGTGCGTCAATATAACAGCATTTTATCATGTGGTGAATTAATGACTAACGTCAGTTTAACATGTCAGAACTTTTGATCGGCGTTTCAAGTGCATGCCGCGAATAAATGAACTCGACTGACTGAATCCTTTATATTTCTTGGCTAAGTGCAAAGAGATTGACACTCGAACTGTGGCGTAACTGGTTAAGGCATCTTAATCATACGTCAGCGACCGGGGTTCAAAACTTACTCTACGAACCTCCGGAACCCATTAAGATAAGGGGCATTATTTTATTAAAAAGTTTTGCGATTTTTTTATGATTGCGATGTCTGCTGAAAAGAAAAGTTAATATGTGAATTCGTGGTTCAGCGCGCACACACACACACACACACACATTTTTACATTTACATAATAGGGCTCGGGCACACGCCTTGCATTCTAGGAATATCGCCGCCATTTGGTAGCGCACTGAACGTAATATCCATTCATTCAGATGCACAAGACAAGAAGCAGAAATATAGTAGCGATTTATTCTTTTCCTCTTGCGATCGTGGGTTGCACTGTTACACCCCACTACACAGCAACATACTACCAAGAAGGCAAAAACTAAGTAACAGGAACACACTAAAAGGCGGGAGTAAATCCATAGTAATCTAAACTACGGAGTGAAGCTGCCAATGTGGCTGTGCCCGCGAAGTTTTGATGTCATGATCCCGAGCCCTAGTGTCAGGAAGTGTCTGTCGAGAGAGAGGGGGGAGGGAGGCAATCGTCCTCAATGCCGCATATAATTAGGCTATAATGTCTAGTGAACTGGTTAGACAAGTGTGGGGGAGGGGGAATGATCGCACAAGACAATTGCTCTTCATGAAATGGGTAGTCTCACAGACGTTTGTCGATGTTTAAACGTAGCCTAGGCTACTACATCACTTGCGAAATCGGACGTGGCACATAGAATTATTAGGCTACTGGATTTAATATAGCATAGACTTTGTTCATCCTATATTAGCCTATATTAAAATGTAATGTGCTGCGGGGAAGCATTGGGGAAGTCAGTTTAAGTTGTCCTGTAACAATTTGCCTCTTATTATAATCAAGAGTATGCAGCCACTACGCACATAATAGTCTAGGTTACGGGCGGATGCGAGCAACCCCATGCAAAAGAAGGCCTTAAGTTAACGGACTGAAGGCCTGTTTACATGTCAAACATGCATTAAATCTAAGAAACGAAAAACACAAATATCATGTATTGTGTAATGACTTCGTGGCCACCCTGCGCAACTGCATCGCGCAGTGAGCTGAAGGATAGGAGGACCGACACTTATTAACACAAAGCTTTGTAAAGCACTAACAACCACCCCTCAAAGTGCATTGTCCATAAGTCCAAACAATAAGTATAAAAATCCGACAATCCAAAACGATAACGAGATCTCCCAGAAACGAAAAACAAGTTTGTTGAGTAGCCTAGTCCAGGGGTTTTCAAAGTGGGTGCCGCGGCACCCTGGGGTGCCGTGACGCATGCTCAGGGGTGCCGCGGAATTGTGGCTTGATAATTTAATGACATTTTAAAAAGCATAATATCCATTTCAAAATTAATTTTATTGCAAAAACGTATTTGCAGCAAAAACAATAGGCTACCGTTTACTGTATCGTAGGCTACTGTGCTGTATGTAGGTAGGCTACTTATTGTTTGTTCGGTGACTTCGTTCGTTATTCCTTATGGCGGAGTGCAGTTAGGCGCAATGGATACGATTTTAAAGAGAACGCCATGCACCTCCACAGGGACAGACCTCGGAATCTGACCAGACGAAATCAGCAAAGAGAAAAGTGAGGCAACATAACGACTCCTACATCCAGTATGGGTTCACTTGGGCTGGCGAGGTAACGTGTCCCACACCAGTATGCCTGGTCTGCAGGGAGACGTGGGCTAACGATGGCTACGGCTATTGGGGAAGTTTGCGCTTCAAATAGGCTACGAGTCCACTTATGCTAGTGGCCTTTGCCAGCTGCTCGCTAACGTGAGATGTCGATGAGGACAAATTTACAGATAACTTTTTATTTTGCAAAGAACTGACCAACCATGCTGCTGGAGATGAGATATTCAGGGTGACCGATGAATACTTGAGGAACAATAATCTTAGCTGGGATATGTGCGTAAGTGTGTGCACTGCCACTGACGGGGCGGCCTCAATGACAGGTCGAGTCAAAGGCTTTGTAACGAAAGCTAGGCAACAGAATCCTTCCATGGTAGCGACGCATTGCATGTTGCATTGGGAGGCTCTTACTGCAAAAACGATGCCTCCAGACCTGACGGATGTATTGAAATAGATCGTAAAAATAGTTAATTACGTTAAATCACGTCCCCTTCAAACACGGTTATTCACTGCCCTGCCCTCTGCAGTGAAATGGGTTAAGACTGCACACCGAGGTCAGATGGTTATCAAGTTGGTTATCCTGTTCACCATTTATTCAAAAGTTCAATTAAATGAGTTGAATGAAAGTAGTTCATTTGAATAAAACAAAAAAAGATATTGAGAAAAATTCATCCACAAGGTAGGCTAAGGGTCACGGTAATGTAGCATGCAGGAATCTATACGCACAAAACGAATGAATGGGTTATATCGGCCAAAACGAATGAATGGGTTGGGAGAGTCGTCTGGCTGTGTCAGCAGACTGCAGTCGGTCTCGAGGGGTTAAATAGCGCACGTACTTGAATTTTAATCTGAAGAAGACCACACGAAAATACAATCAAATCAAAAAAGAAGGATTTCAAGTGTGCGAACCTTTTTCCATTTTTTTTATGATTTAGCCTACTGTTGTTCTGCACCTTGACCGGGGATGTGCACAAACTTTTTTTTACTACACTTGAATTTTAAACCAACTCCTCTCTAGCCTATATCCTATAGCCATACTTTAATAATCAGATGTTATGCTCATTTTTGTAGGCTACACCTCACCGGCAAGCACGCACGCAAATGCTGCTTTTGCACATCTACAATATTGGCCAGGCTATATAGAATAGGCTTTTAGGACTGTATTTTGCCTTCGTGCAACTTTAGTTGTGCTCAATCTAAATTATTGTCAGTAAGGATAGGTCATATTACCAAATGGCGAACCTCGAAAATTATTTAGGATATAGAGCCGTGTCCATTACCCATGCAGTTATTTTTTAGGCTATTGTTTTATTTGAGTGTTTTTGTCTACCATGGCAAACATAGTTGAAACGTTCGCTCTAAACTTATGTATTTCCAATCGGCTTTCACAAAACCGATGAGGTCCAGATCTCAGTGGCCTCATAGCTGCCTACAGCCATGCATAGTAAGCCTAATGATAGCCTAATAGTTATGACATTAATAGCCTATTAATGACCTCATGTCGGAATGGCACGTTGTTTGAAAAAAAAAAAAAAAGTTAAATAGGCCTAGGCCTACCGCCGAGTGGGGATATGTCGGAATGAACAGCGGATACCAGCTGGGTTGTAAAACATTACTGTATTCGTTGATCTTATCGATGCAGTCCTTGCGGCCACTTCTCCCCATCGTAGGAAACTTTCTGTTTAGTGTTGACAACACAAAGGCCTTCACGTTGTGTGGCAGTGCTTGCTTGCCCTTCGATCCATCCCAGTTGGTGGTTTTGCACCTGTCCCTGAGTTATAGTCTATATGAGTAAGCGCTTATGCTCTAACCGCATAATAAAAGAAGCACCTGCACTCCACAGCAGTGCTTATGGCAAGGCTATTAACACCTGTCACTGAGCTATGGACAAGCAGTTATGCTCGAAAATTATCATAATAACAGACACACCTAATTGTATGGCTCTATGTTTAAACACATAAAATTAGCAAGCATTTCCTCCCGATAGCAGCAACGTTTGCTTTCTTTTTCTGTCGGTCCGCGGTTGCTTGGTCAATTGCGCAGCAAATTATCAGATCACCGGACCTAATTTCACTCCATGTTTCGCGGCCCATAGTTTGAGAAACGCTGCATTAAAGTGTCATTTGGTTGTAGGCTATATGTTTAGCGATTTCTTTGTGTGTTTTTCATTGTAGTGTGTGTGCATTGAGTAGTTCCTTAAAATACGGAACAAAGAGCGTCCCGTAGCCTATCTGTTCAATACGGAAGAAGACTAACTATTACCTATATATTTCTTATAACGAAACGCGAAGAAAAAATACGAGGACTGACCGTCTCGTTTCTCCGCGTTTCCCCCAATACCATGGCGACAAAGAGAAATAAATATGATTTGACATTTAAGCTGATTGCTGACAAATTTGCCACACAATTCGGGAGAAGCAGCGGACAGGAGCGCCACCACAAGCAAGCACTTCTAGCCCAAATTAACATGGCAACGTTGCCTATGACTAAAGTGTCTAAGTAGGTTAGTCCTACTAATATTACATTTGATTGGTAACATGTTTGTAGCGCGCCAGTTTACCCATCCCCTACATCAAAACAGCTTAATCAATCAAAGAATCAGCTGTGTCGACTCGGCGTTAGGCTGTAGGCGATTTTCTATAACCATTTTCATTCATTTCAACAATGGTTAATTGAAACGTCGTTTGAATAATTTCGCCAGTCATCACCTTCATTGTAATGATTAAATGAGATTAAGGAGTCGACTATTGACGGATATGCGGTCTTCATCATTTTGAAATGCGGGATGAAACTTTCTGCCACCTGGTGGTTGTTTGGGTACATTGCCTTAGCCTCGAAAAAAATCGGCTTGACGGCCTGCGGGATCTCTTCGGGAGTCCCGCGGGAGAAGGTGCATTCTCAACCCGTACCCACTGTAATATCACGTTCAATGCTGTAAATCGGTCTGTTCCAGAATTTTTGGTTCATATCATCAATCTTTGTTTTTGGTGTTTGTGCAACTGGGCCCTGAAGATTTAACAAAAGTCTGAGTAGCCCTATGTAGGAATATGGAAAGTATATGTAAAGCGAGATCAAATTTAGGCTACCTTGTTTACTTCTTTCCCCCATGTCATCTCAGCGTGAGAAAAAAACATTGCGGAGAACGTGCACTTTTAATTGGTCGTCAACTCACTGTGAGTACTGTGTATCGTAGCAACGAGCACAATACTGATGTGGTGAATCCAGTGGGAAAATTTCATGTAGGCCTAGTTTCTAGGCTATCGTTTATTTTTCGTGTGTGTCTCTATGATATAATTATTTTTAGATGCAAAATGTCTAACTGGCTTAGCCAAAGTCAGATGGCGGCTCAATTTGGCTTAGAAAATTATTGGCTGGCGAAATTATTTTTCATTAACTGTAAACAGTAGCCGTTTATTTCAGATAGTTTGCTATTAAAAACCATTAACAAAAAATAATTGTTTGTCGATGTTGAAAAATGGTCAGTAAATCCAGTCAATGTAGGCTAAGGTATAATATTTCGCTCATGCCGAGATTTGAACCCGGGTCGACTGCGTGTTAGACGATGGAGCTACCGTTGCGCCACTTGACGTTTCACATTACATATAATTGTATTGGAAATATGTCTCTGACGAGACGCAACTCAGTCAATCCAGCAAATATGCTTAGCCTATGCTTAGCCTATACATTAGTCTGAGCTTTAAAAGATAGCCTACAACTATAGAAGATATCCAACTTAGAATGCCTATGTACATTCATAGTTGTATATCTAAGTCAATTTCAATTTCAATTTAATTTCGCTTAAAGAGCGCCAATACATTACACATGTCTCATGGCGCTTTACAGAGTGTTAGACATTCAAAGAGAGCCCATGAGTAACAGGGGCAAGGAAAAACTCCCTAGAATTGGAGATACATATAGGAAGTCTAAGTCTAATAAATGCATAAGAACAGTTTGCCCGCAGATGAATGATTTGACCGAAACTAATTTAAATTTGACGAGTTTCATCTGGAAAATTAAATAATTCATAAGAATCGCTTGCCAATGTCCTTTGTTAGTTGAGCGCAGATGAATGATTTGGCCGAAACTAATATAAATAGGCTACGACGAATTTCTGCTGAAAATAATTTTTACACATGAGGGCCTGCCTACAACGTCGCAACGTTTTCAAAACAAACTTGCATTTTACCACTGTAAATCGCCTCCATAGACTATGCCATGCAAATGAAAAATATGTATTAAAATAAATCACATTTATAATACATATTGCACATATATAAACTATATGTTTATGGTAAAATATTATTCTCATGCCTGACTGACAGGAAACTCCCTTGCGACATCTGCTGTGAGAAAAGAGAAGAGCAGTCGGAAAAAAACATGGCGGAACGAGACTATAGTAGTATTGTCACATAAGAAGCGCAAAATAGCTCTAAACTAGCTTAGAGGTGTGCTTTTGATCATGTAAAAATACTGGGTGATGAAACACGCGTATTTAGGAAAAGTCGTGAACGTAGGGTCCTGGAATTTAATCGAGTGAAAAGTTTTGTTTTTTTTCAATCACTGTGGTCAAAAGACCGCAGCCCGGCAGTTCTAGGTATATCCAGGTCAAACCTACACGGCGCTTCAAGTAATACCTCTCAGCGGTCAAATGACCGACGCTTGGCTTGACCTCACTCTAGTGTTAAGGGCAATATTTTTTCATTCCTGATTTTTGTTTCAGAGTAGAGTTAACCAATGAACGGAAGGTAGGTGGTCCGTGTAGGTCCGTGTATGCTTTGTTCATTTTGATATTCAATAGAGAATCCAAGATCAAAAAATAAAAAAAAATGACTTTTTATTTAATTAATTGTTTATGAATGTGATACAAAGAAGCAAATAACGCTTTGTTTTTCAGAATTTCGATTTCATGGTCAGATCAAAAGTAGAACATTTAAAAAATGGACTTAGGGCCAAAACTGATTTTGATATTTATTTTTTCCGATTGCTGTGACCCCGGAAATGATTTATTGACTTCCATTGCCAGCTGCTGCTTCTGTCAGACCAGTCCGAATATAACTTTACCATAGGCTACAATTTAACCTAAAGACTATGGTTAGCCTAGGCTATAGGCTATTTAAATGTCCCCTCAGCTGACAATCTAGGTTTTTCTAATTTAAATTGTTTGCTCTGCTTGTGAATGAAGTTGTGGTCCACTTTTTGCTAAAATAGCCTATAGCCTATATTTCACATGTCTTTCGTCCGAGTGGATGTAGTGATGGCACAGATATAAAATGCGGCCTGAAAACCGTGAAAACTCCTGCAGCTGTTGTGAGCAACGCGAGCATGCGCAAAGAAAATGTGGGGAAAAGCAGAAGGGGCATACAGTAACACCGGCAATGCTACAGCGGACTTAAACTGCCACCTCGTGGCGATAAGTTGTAATACATTTCAATGTGTGTGAATTAAGTGGCCACTTCTAAGGGTAGGCCTACCCACTGTACTTCCATGCAATAACATGGCCTGATAGCCTACTATAGACTAATCATTAGGCTACTTCTATAATCATGGAGCAACGATTTGGGCGAATGCAATGTTCAAGAAAACAGGCACGAGAAGAGAGATGATTTTCTGACGATTCAACAAAGGAACTGAGTTGCGCAAGTCGCCCAGTTTCTCGTTTGCCAGAGAATATTTTCTGTCGCTAAAATTGCCAAAAGTCGCTAAAGCTAACAACAAAGAAGTCACTAAATTGGCAACACTGAGCATTGAAAGACCAAGGAAGTGACTTTAAATTGACTTGACCAGGTCACAGCAAAAAAATAAATATCAAAATCAGTTTCAGCCATGAGTCTGTTTTTAAATGTTCTACTTTTGATCAACGGTGTACCTTCTGTTCATTTGATTTTCAAGGTTGAATCAGTTATCAAAAAACAGATTCTAAGATATTGAAACATTTTTTGGAAAATATAATCCAATATACAACTAAGGTTTCAATTTCAATATTGTACATTTCAATTAGTCGTTATCCCTTTTATGTCAAGTTAAAAATTAAAACCCAGGTATGCAAGACCACGCACCCCACATACACTACTGCATGCTGACTATGATAACTAGAAAAGCACTCAGAGAGCGCAGCTACCTCCGCCTGCATTGTTCTTTCTAGGTTGTCATACATTTGAACCCAAACTATTCAGATCGCCAACACATGGGCATACCATGCCATTACACCACTAAGCTAAATACATAAACGCCTCAAAATGTAATTGTTTCATGTCCGACCTTTCCTGAAAATTTCATTGAAATCTATCCTTAACTTTTTGAGTTATCTTGCTAACAAACAGACAAACAGACAGACAGACAGACAGACAGACAGACAGACAGACAAACAGACAAACAGACGCCGGTCCCTGATGAAAACATACCTCCTTGGCGGAGGTAAATAAATTACTAGCCTATATGTTCATTAAAGAGAGCAAGATCCAGATATTGAAGGAGATTGATCTGCACATAGAAAAATAATCGCCATAACATTCCAAACTTCTCATTTTGATCGATAGGCCTATGCATTTATGCCCCAGGTATGCTGCATCGGGAATGGGATTAAAGTTGCGTGCACCCTTCGAAGAAAGAGTGGAAATGTCACTGAAAGGACAATCGACATCATGCATTTATAGGCTGTTTTGGAAGCTAAGCAACAGTTTAAACTGCAATACATTTTATGACGTCGGTGCGTGTATTGGACTCCCATAATGTGTACGCAGGCCTATGTTGAAATGTAGGCTATGATGTCATTTTTTTAAATTATTATTTATTTATTTTATTAGTTCAGGACAATGCACATTAATGAACAAGGTACATGTAAATGTGCCAGATTGTAGCCCAGGGGCTAATTTCCATCTGTAGTCCAATGTAGGCAGGTTAGGTGTTTAAAAGACTAAGAATCAGAGGACATCCATAGGCTCTGTTCAAAACGGGAAACACTGCTGCCTTCTAAGATATCTAACTAGAGAGCAAAGCAGCAAGTGCCCTTCAAACCCAAAAAACGATTTTCGCTGCCTTCTAAGATATCTTCGATTTCCCGAATAACGGATTTTGGATTTCGGTCGTGGGGATACAAAGTGTAATATTCAAAACAAAAACACGAGGACATTTCCTATTTTTTTTTTTTTTTTTTTTTTAAATACAGATAAGGTCGTTTTTCGGTTTTCAATTTTTGTTTTGAATTTAAAAATCAAATGAACAGAAGGTACACTGACCGTAGGCCTACATGGATTTTTCTTTCTAGCCTGGTTAAAACCAAACTTTACAGAGGTAGGGTAGCCTACAGGTGGGCATGGCTAGCGTAATTGCTTTCGCTGCTTGATATAATTTCAAAAACATCAGAGGGAATATAACAGGAGTTAAGATAACTGGCTATGGAATTGTAGGATAACGAGCTGTGATCAGCTGATGTTAACTTATGCTGGTCGTTTGCAGGCTTAAATGCATAACTATTGGACTTCGTCGTAAAGTGACCTAGCTTGTAGCTCCATTGCAACGTTGACAAACGTCATTGAGGCTCAGCTGATGATCATATCAATTATCCATTTAGCAGAAGTTGACTGTAATTGTGCAAGTGCTGTTTATAGGCTTAGATGTCAAGGCTATCTCATATCTCAATCATGCACAAAGCATCGCAGCATTTGCCAAATAAAATAGATCGACAAAGTAGGCTAGGTTACTCTATTGCCCTGAGGAAGACTCACTATAGTCGAAACGCGCCAACTTTATCCAATGAAATAAAGGTTTTTTAAAAATGTTTTCACTCAATCGATGTGCCTCGGAACTCTGACTGCCTTCTACAAACTTTATCACCAAGAAACTTTACATACAGGACAGTCGCAGTTTGTTTAAATTCTATTTTTGTCCGTTCCCGAAGACCACCTGATTTTTTCTTTAATTAAGCGACCCTTTAATTAAGCAGCACTCCTCTCTCTCTCTTTCTAGGTTAGGCTATTCATTCTATTATTGCAGGTTTACAATTAGTGATCAGACTTGCTTTCATTAGGCTTAGGCTACTGACATATACACAAAATGCTTGCTCGTTTTATGCTTGCATATTTCTCTGCAGAGCTTCCCCTACAGTTTTAGCGTGTATATTTTACAAAACTCCTCAATCGGTCAGTCTGCCGTGCCTTTTCATGAGACTTTACATGACACTTCCTTGAGTAGAGCATGGGTGCGTGCCCGAGGTCTCTTGAAGTTGCAAGCGTGGTTCTACCGCTACAGACCACTAGAGCGGCCAAAAAAACCACTGTTCGACCGGTAATGACTCATTTAATCATATGCAACAGTATGGAACGAATTGATTAACTGAAAAACGTTGCATAGTATACCTTTAAATGTTTAAACGTGTAGGCTACTCCTCTGCAGACTGTCTCGCCAACTCAATGAAACGTCAGAAACTTATCGAATCTTGGTGGCCAGGTAGGCCGCGAAGCATACACCCGATGCACACTCCGTTTCGGGGAAAAGTAGGGTGGGTTTGTCGGCCGGATTCGAAGGAGGCCACGGAATGGGACAGTACTAGGCGCGCCACTATGACGCAACTGGTCTACGAATCCAGCCTTAGAACCACGTAGCCCCTGGAATGAGACACAGCTTAGGTATTGGCCATAGTTCAGTTGTTGGCTTGCTGAGAGAAGCCAAGCTTATGGGGAAGGGACACACACTCTTCACCTGCAGCTATTACACCTCACCCGCTCTTCTCCAAGAGCTTCACCAACAAAACGCCGGTGCGTGTGGAACTGTTCGAGTGAACAGGAAAGGTATGCCCCCTAAACTCCATGGTCTGAAACTGCGGCCTTCAGACCCCCCTGTGTTTTTTGAGAGACGTCCACTTTTGGCTGTCTTTTCGAGATGTTCCTAAAAGCCTGTACTGAATGGCTGAATCGCAGGAAGGTGGGATGTACTTCTGGATGCTAGACTACTGACCAAGAGATTGGCTGTTAATAGTTCCTAAACTCTCATAACACGGAAATAGCCTGGAAAAAGCGCTGCCATTTTTTCCTATGGAGGTCTATAGAGCTCGAAAGTCTCGCCCACAGCCTTGCCCGGAAGTAAAAATCCAATACAATTTCTCCATTGACAACTGGAGAATAAGCCATAAAATCGTAACCGTCCATGGTAGACTTAAAACCAGCTACGATGTGACTAAGCGATTATACCTGCTCATATAGATGTCAAAGGTTAATGGGGCATCAACCTTGTTTTGAAAAAACAATGTTTTATTCACGATTTAACGAGAGAGTACCTACAGTGGGCGTTGGTTGACATTGGCCGTTTTCATGTGAGATTCTCATGAGAATCACGTGTGAATCACGTGTATTTTATTTATTTTTCCCAAGTGAAGCTGCAATGACCCAAACAACCACCAGGTGGCACTTGTGAGCAGGGTTAGGAATGTCAGCATTTACCACTAGCCAAACAATCCCAAATTGAATTAAATCCCGAAGCAAGCTGAACATCTTTTCTGCTTTTAATAGCCTAGTCTCACGACAAAACTTGTTATTGTTTATGAAGGTGTCTTCTGTTAGCCTATTTTATGAAGAGGCATCTGGCTGTTTCGTTTAGGTTTGTTTTGCTGTCACTAATGGTTTCATGAGGTCACGAGGCCAGTTTCCACTAAAAGCATAATAAGCCTATGTCCGAAGCACAACTTGTTTTCTCGTTTTTGGGTCAATTCATACATTTTATTTAAAATGTGCGGATAGGCCGATGGTAGACTACGCTTGTTGTTATGCTGGTAACAAAACAAAATGGTTCACAAATGTTATTCTTGATTCTAAATGCGGGAAACAATTAAAAATAAAATGTATTTACCGTATTACAGATCAAGTGACTTAGCAAGATCGGTAACACTTTACTTGACGGGTTCATTCATAACACATTCATAACAGCTGTCATGAACTGCACATGAAGCATTCATGATTGATTCATGAAATATGACTCAACATTCATACCAACACTTTCATGAATGTGGAAGACAAAACGATGGAAACTTGTCAAAATAAAAGTTCAACAATCTAGTAATCCATATACAGGGTATTATGAATCCTCTCCAGCGTTTGTAAACATCTCATGAATATTTTATGAAGTCTACTTCAAATGTCACTTTACTATACGAGTTGTGAAGTATTCATCATACTGGGAAGTGAACTACTGACCATCTGTGGACCTCTGAATGGTTGGACATTCCTATTTTATATATCTATATATATACAGTCATTGGTGTAGACAATTATGCATTATTCAGAGGTTATCATAAAATAAACAAACAGACAAACAAAAAAACAAATTCCCCTGGAAACTGGACTTCCCCGTTGACTAAGATGTGACATGATCAGATTGGCTAAAACAATGTTGCAATGCTGCTTTGCGATTGCTGGACTTTTATTTTGACAAGTTTTTGACGTTTTGTCTTCCACATTCATGAAAGGGTTGGTATGAATGTTGAGTCATGTCTCATGAAACAGTCATGAATGCTTCATGTGCAGTTTATGACAGCTGTTATGAATGTGTTATGAACGAACCCGTCAAGTAAAGTGTTACCGCAAGATCTATATAGCTATTTAGAGTCAGTAGCATACGCGTGACAACAGCTGTCAGTTCGCATCGTAGTAGGCTGCGCCGATGAACATAAATGGTTTAAAAAAAGGAAGTTCTGTCTGGAAAGCCTCTCTATATCCGCACACCACGGAACATGTCAATGTCAATGTTGTTGTAAACACACGAAATAGGTAGGCTAAAACTTCAATAGAGACAAGAAGACAGGCTAAGTTGGCAGGAGATTGCCTAGCCCTACCTGTAACTCCTCAAATTATGCCCATTTTATTTAAGCTAATTAGGCTCTGCATACGTGCGTTTTATTGTGAGACATGCGTTTCATTTGGAACGGAGCGGCATGCCATTAAAAGCAGAACATTTTTGGTTTGTTTTGGGGTCTAATTTACTCTTACACTGTTTGATTATATTGCTTAATGTTTGGACTGATGGCCAATGCAATAAGGGGGTATTTGATGGTTCACTAATTATGTTTCATGTAGTTGAAACACTGTCGGCATTTCCACCGCTGTTTACGCACAAGGCAGTCAATTCTGAGCAGCGAAGTTGCCGATGCGATGCGTGCTTCTCAAGTCTGATAATTTGCAGCAAGATCGAACGGTGGAACCATGGACTGAAAGAAAAATAAACTAAAAGTGTCCCCAATCAGGAAATACTTCTTAATTTAATGTCATGAAGGCATATATCCTACAATTGGTATGAGCATGCAATGTGCGTCCTTGCGCAACTTATAAAGTGGCTCGTTGGAAAGCCCCACGTCTGCTCTTTCGTGCAATAAAGGTTTCATCTCTGGGTTTTGGTTTTGATTTTTGTTTTGGTCCATTGATGAAGACGTTAATAAAGAGTTTCTTAATAGTAATACTGTAATATTCTATGCCTGCATTTCATGCTTGGGAGCCTCAACGCACTCATGTGAGGAACGGCTGAAACAGAATTTGTATAGAAAATCCTTAGGCTAATTATGTTCAATGTTGAGTCAAATAGCCTAATTTTTGGATGAATGCTGACACGGAACAAAAAAAGGTAGGCCTAGACTAAATGCATGTTTCCCAAATTCTGAGCAATCACTAGACTATATATAATTAGGCCTATATTGTTTACATGCATGAGATACCAGTTTTGCGTAGCTCAATGACGCTACGACTAAGTAAGACTGTTTTTTACAATAAGTTGGGAAGCGGGTCGGGTACAGTATTTCAATAATTATTTTTTGCGGTCCGAGTTGCGGTCGGGTTAGTTGTAAACGGCGGGGTGGGGCGGGTCGTTCAGACACGTAGGCTACCCGCACATCACTGGTGGGCACCAACTTTTTTGATGAATTGATAACATTTAAAAAGTTGTGGAGGACAAAAAAGTTCGTCATAAAAAGTGGTGGAGACATGTATGCTACCCGGTCCCCGGCGAAAATAATGCTGCTGTTTCCGAAAGCTGAAAAGGAGTAGGCTCACTGTTGCAGACGCACACTCAACAAAAGATTGCTAATGATGTGTGAAACTGCTCTTGGGGGGTTGGGGGATTTTTTAATTCGTGGGTCAGCTCACAGAGGGGGGATGGTACAGTTCACTTCCAACACTTAATGGCTCTCACCCAGTGCTGCTGCTGCTGCCCATTTCGGAGCCCTATTAGAATCGCTTTGTGGTTGCCATCTGAATGGAAATCAATAATTTAATACAACAATAAAGTCGAAACAGTAATCTACTCATTTGGACAACGTTACACAGCGGCTACCTATAAAACCTTTAGTTTTGTTCTAGCGAAGGCCTACCGTTAACGTCTGGCTTTAGCTAGTCAATTCTGGCAAGCACACCAATTGTCTACCTGTTTTGTCCATCTGGAATAGGCGTAACTCTAGCTTTGCGTTCCATCCTTTCTGTTTTCGTTGTTGCGATATAATATCCATGATGTGTAGGGCTGGGATAAACGATTATTTTTTAAACGATTAATCTAGCGATTATTTTTTCGATGCATCGATTAATCTAACAATTCATTTTTTCAGTTCGATTCGATTTCGATTCGATTCGATTATCGATTATCTCCCCACTAATTGACTAATTGCAATATATACATGTTGATTTACATATCTGAATGAAATAAAACATTGCAATGTATGAAAAATTCCTAAATGAAAGACTATGCAAGTGCAAAGTAATGCATTCTAAGTCAGAGGTAGCATTCAATAAAACCTTGAAGCCTTGAAAACACTGGGAGTGTTGTCAAATTGAAGGGGACAAGATCCAACTGTCATCAATAAAATGACAAGTTAAGTAGGCTTATTTTAAGTCTTTGGGACTTTGAGGCTATAGGGCCCACCTACACATACTGTATACCCCCATCAAATCATCATTATGATGATCATTATTATAATTATTATTATGCTGTATTAAGTGTACTTTCACTTCAAAGCAGTCAATGTTTTAAATGCTAACATTGTTCACAAAAAGTTTGTGAAAAAATCAGAGACCTGCTTTAGTAATGTAAGATACAGTATAATTACAATAGCTTTTGCATGGTTGCATGATAAATACAGTACTTCTGAAAACAACAGCAATAATATGGGTGCTATTGTGTTGGGATGTTTCCCTCATGCAAGCATCAAACTCTGGTAGGCAAATGGAGACAAAATTGACATGCTTTTTAATGAAATTCCATTTGAATCTCTGAATGTAAGGATTCAGGAAACACGTACCAACTTTAGTCTATGTATTACGGCCGAGCAGATAGCCGTAAATCACTGATCTGGAGATTTTTAGATGAAAGACTAAGGCTACAATCTTTTGACCATATTATTCAAATTTGACTGAACTATACTCTGCTCTGTATCAAGAATCCACGTTGTTTTAAATGTCGTTAAATAATTGAACAGCAGGTTGAACGGAACTTG
Source organism: Sardina pilchardus (assembly GCF_963854185.1). NCBI lineage: Eukaryota > Metazoa > Chordata > Actinopteri > Clupeiformes > Clupeidae > Sardina > Sardina pilchardus. Next base: position 1,898,052 of record NC_085000.1, on the reverse strand, counting down.
CCACCAACGTTATCGATTAGTTTCAGTTTCTGTCGCGCAAACATGCACATGCATGCATTCAATGAACGCTCATACCAACACTTAATTGTGTTGCTGTATGTTAATTCACATCGAATTAGCAAGTATTTCCTCCTGATTGCTGAAACTTTTGTTTTCTTTTTCTGTCGGGCCACGGTTGCTTCATCAATTGCGCAGCAAATTATCAGGTGAAGCACCGAGCCTAATTCACTCCACGCCTCACAGACCAGCAGTCTCTCTACATTGCGGACCGGTGCAGCTCCGTCCGTGGCCCATATTAGAGAAACGCAGTAGAGGAACGAGTGCGTGCTGCAGTGCCTTGCACTTTTGAAATTCTGAGGAGTCACTTACGTTGCCGCCAACCTTGTTTTGATTTTGACGACGTGTCGATTCGCATATTTTGAACCGACGTATTTTTTGCGTCGAACTAATCGGTTAAGTCGATGCGTTGTCCCAGCCCTAATGATGTGTATTGAGTTGTGATTTAGCTGCACATTGTGTGCTGATAACGCTAGCCGAGTTAAAGAAAACAAATAGTTGCGCGCCTGCGTGCGTAATTTCTCCTGCTTAAACAAAATGTGTGCGCGTGGATGTAACTCTGCATTAAGTTCATTTTGATAACGTGTTGACTAACTTCAGGCCTACTTAATATAGAAAATTGTAATTACCCTGATGGCATGCAGCTAATGGGATACTGTGCATAGTTGGTAAAGTATGGTAGGCCAATTTGGTGTGATACACACGGGACATTTTCTCCCATTGATGAGTAGCCTCATGGTACGCTCAGTGCACGCACACCTGCAGGCAGGCAGGTGTGTGTGTGTGCGTGTGTGCGTGTGTGTGTGTGTGTGTGTGTGTGTGTGTGTGTGTGTGTGTGTGTGTGTGTGTGTGTAGCCTACTAATGAACCCAACCAACGTTGTGGTTCGACTGCACAATTACAATAGCACAACATAGATGGGAAGGATGGCCGTATAACCTTTCATTTCCCCAGCACCTCTCAAGACAATGCCCGTCCAATGTATTATCAAAGGCTATCAATCTGCTTCAAATCTAGATGATTTTACGAGTTCTCCCTACTTACTGAAATTCGCTGTGTGACGTGAGCACGAAATAGAATGCGAAATATTAAAATAATCGCATCGGACTCGGTGTGTACACTTCTTCGATAAACAACCAATATTTAGATTCACTGCTCCCGTCTTCTGCTGATCGGAGCACAATTTCGAATAGCCAACGGAACTACGATTAAAAGATTTATGCTTTGGCTACTGTATTTCATAGAGGGCCTAGACCACCTTTAAAAATGTCTCTGCCCCCCGAGAAAGTAGGTCTAAAGCCTATACATTTTCACCAATCCATATGGATTACTCCACAAACCAAAGCAAACTAACCAGCGGTGGTAATTTTTGTGGAGTTAGAATGACTACTTGGGACATACAGTAGACCGGTAGGCCTACGCGATTTCAGCATCACTCTGGCTCAGGTTTCGTTTTTTTTGGGCGAGCCGCGTCCTGAGGACATGATAGAAACCATCAAACTATCCTTCATTCTCCTCGGAATGAGCCATTTAAGCACGAAGCTGATAAAGTAACCTAAATATAGCCTCGTAGGCCTGTGCGTTTAAAACTGGTTCTGGCGACAACAGGGCAGCAGAGTCAGAAACGCAACAGTCCTCAACATCGTTAAGATCATATAAAATGTATGTCCCCAGCACTTATCAAACCAAGCTGTAAAATAGCGTTTTGTCCCCTGAAAACTAAACTGACGCCATGACGCCATTGGATAGATAGATAGCTATCCAAAGAGAAATTACAGAATTACATTCATGAGGAAATAGCCTACGTCAGATTACGGAACTATTGTAGAGAAGCAGTCTAACTCAATACAACTTGTTTGCATATCATCATCACCGTTGTCAAACTCTCAAATGAAACATAAAGTGTTATTTCAATCTGCTGCTTGTGTTAATGGCAATTTTGAACTAGGCCTATGACAAATAGTTTGTTAGTTCATGCTTGTCTTTTTCGAAGTGCAGAGCCTTGCGAACATTTTCAGAGTGCCAGACTGAATTGACAAACACCCGAAAAAACAATAAAAGAGTTGTAGGCTAGTGTTGCAGTCTGTAGGTGACTAGGCTCCTAGGGATTTCTGTTGGCATTTCCGAAATATACTATAGCCTATGGGCTGGGCCACTAGAGGTTGCTTCCTGGCCGCCTATTGAATGAGTAGAACTGGGCTACAGTATCAATCACACCGCAGCAATGCTACAGCGGACTGTACTGCCACCTAGTGGCGGTACGTTGTAATGCAGCTGTAATACATTTCACGCCGAACGTGAATCAGGCAAAGCGTGAGTGAAATGGCCATTCTCAAGTAACGCTTACTGTAACGTGTAAAACTGGTGAAAGCAGAGCCTTTGATTGGTAAAGATTGCCGTTGCCATGGCAATCCCAAACAAACTGTACTCAACTTTTCCCGCACATATCGTCCGGCTATCGTCTCGCTGGAACTTCAAAACTTAAAATGGCTGCAGGGCTGTCAGGACCGATGTGTGGTCTTCCGAAAAATAACGGTTTTCTCATCTTGAAGGTTGAATTTACTCAATGGAAACGGTAATCATCTTCTTTTCTCAGATTAATATGGAACCATGTTAAACTATCATTAGGCTGCAAATGTTGGAAATGTGTGTACGTTTGCAAAGCATCACAGGATTTGAGTTCTTTATTTCGGAATTTAAGATATGTACACAGTCTTGTACCTTACACTTTTTTAAAATTTTCTGTTCATTTTTTCACTCGAAATTATAAATTATATGCTTATGAGTCACATCGTAGCTGGTTAGCCTAAGGCATGGTCTAAAACTCTTTATATCCGGATTTTTCCAGAAGTCAATGGGAGAAATGAATGAGAAATTTACTTCTGGGCAAGCAGCTCTCTCGGAGGAGGGGCGGGACTGTCGAGCTCTATTGGAGTGTCGCCACTCTGATTTATCTACCGCTCTGGGGCCGGATTCACGAAAACAAAACGCTATCAAACGTTAGAGTTTTGTTTACAAGTGGCAACCGTTGCTAAGAGGAAAAGTCATGCCTTCAAGCACTCCTGGTTATCTTAACTTTCTTGGAATTTGCCGTTTTTACTAGAAAATACTGCCATTTCCTAGCCTGGGTTTTCCCATACTGCCTTGCGCGGTGATTTCAATCCCGCTGCTAAGCCAGTCTGGAAACTAACGCCCAAATGTTCGCCTGATGTTGGCGAACCAATCACAGAACATCCGAGAAGTTTCCGTTGCCTTCTTGCGTCTACATTCGACGCCAAAGGATTTACGGCAGCCCTTAGCGTTGCATACGAACGAGTTGGGTGAGCTATGCGTATTTGATAGACATCCGTGGCGTCCAATGAACGGATCTGGGCATTTTTTCAAATACGAGAAAATGAACGTCTGGTTGCCAGACCACGTCTCATTTGAGAAGTGGTAGGCGTTAGCCAGGCTAGCCATTTCCATGAACTTTAGATGTTTAAGAAATGAAACGTGTTCTACTCTGACGTCGATGTATGCCGAGTGCTGGCAGGAGCACTTCTGGCTTTGCAAGTTTTCAGACAGAGGACTGAGATACCGAAAACAATAGCAGCAAGCTAAAATTAGCAATAAATGGTTGGCTTATATATCGTGAGAACACATAATAAAGGCTGATATTTCAAACGAGCTGTCTAAAACTGGTAAATGTGTTTATATTAGGGCTGTCAAAATAACTGATTAATTTAGATGAATTAATTTTAGATAAAATAACTGATTAAAAAATTAACGCAGATTAATCGATGACCTTTGACCCGGAGCCATCTTACTGACCCATCTAGTCAGTAACCATTAGACTGTGAAATGGGGAGACAAGAATGTGCTGGATCATTGATTCGAACATTTACTTGAAAAAAAACGGCCTGACGGTGTTAAAAAGAAAGTGTTGATTAAAACAAAACAAGTCCTCTGCAATGTCTGCAGCACAGAATTTGCATATCACCGGAGTTCGTCAACTCTTAAGTACCACATTACTGCAAGGAAATACTGTTGACATTGCGATTTGGCGATTACATTTTATATGCGATTAATTTAGATTAATTAATCACAGAGTGTGTAATTAATTAGATCAAAATTTTGAATCGATTGACAGCCCTAGTTTATATTTATGACTATAAGAGGCCCGACTTCACACTGTAACGTTTTTAAGACAGGTTTAAGAAAATTAAGAATACATTTAAGATCTTTGTTTTCAAGAATGCCATTTGTTCCCAAGTGTTTTCTTAGGACGCATCTCAAGAAGAAAGTTAAGGAAAAACATCAGAACTTTATTCATTAATATCAAATCCTCTTAAATTTGCTCTTAAAGGGATAGTTCGGGTTTTAAGACACAAAGTTATATGGGTTCTCTGTCAGCAACGTTGTGCATCAGCACTGACTTACCCCCCGACAGCGTCCTGTGAGCCGAGATCCAGCCGGTTTTTGATCGTTTTTGACGCTGAAGAAAGTAGTCCTGCAAGTTGCTGGGGTCACGAAAGTAAAGTGTTTTTCTTCTCAAAACCATATGCTTTCAAAAGAGTGATATATTTGCACCACAAAAACGTTGTAAAAAAAAAATAGTGCCAAGTGATAACGAGGTTTGAATTTTTCATGGACAACGTTTTTGTGGTGCAAATATATCACTCTTTTGAACGCATATGGTTTTGAGAAGAAAAACACTTTACTTTCGTGACCCCAGCAACTTGCCGGACTACTTTCTTCAGCATCAAAAACCGGCTGGATCTCGGCTCACAGGACGCTGTCGGGGGGGGTAAGTCAGTGCTGATGCACAACGTTGCTGACAGGGAACCCATATAACTTTGTGTCTTAAAACCCAAACTATCCCTTTAACCCTCTAAGCGCCACCGTCGACAAGATGTGGTACTGGATAAAACCATAGACCTAAAAGAAATGGACAAACAGACTCCGTTGTTCTCAATGGAAGGGGGCTGAAACAAAATTCCGTTTACTTTCCGTCATACTGCGCAGACTCGTACTCACTTTGTGATGTTACCCATCCTGCACATTGCTGTAACTCGTCTGATAGATCGAAAACCTTGGAAATTGTTAACGTTTGTTTTTAATATTATTATGTTTACTTGGCTCTAGGTAATGCTTTACCCTATCAAACAGTAGCCTACCGTAGGCTACACGCATTTTCTCAGCTTCTTATCCAAACATTACGGGAAATCTCCCCTCGAACGTTAGCTTCCCTCCAACCGACATGCTAACTATACTTCTTTACGAGAAACCAACGTTATATACGAGGAAGAAGTGAATTAGTTTTGCCTTCCATACCCTATATAGAATTCACAGAAGCTATAAGGGCGACACAGGGCACATGTTACATGAAGTTATGAGCCGTCTATGATCTATGGCCGTCCATGGGAGTTAGCAGAGCGTTGATCACCAGCTCATTTCGTGTTTCTACTTCCGGGAATATGCCTGCCCCCTTGGATAAAACGGCCGAATTGGTCAAATAGGGTGTCAAATTTCGTTCAAACTCCCTGACATTAGTTGGCAGACATGTCAAACTACGTCCCTGACTCAGAATTACGTCATGCTCCTATACAACATTTTCGAGCAAGGGCACTTTAAATTAGAGATGCACCGATAGATCGGCTGGTAACCGGAATCGGCTGATTTTCACGTGATCGGCCATGACCAGCGACCGGCCGGTCAGTCTGAGACATGCCGATTTTATGCCGGTCAAATGCACTCGCACGTACTTGTAACAACATCACTTAGCTGAGTTAACAAAATTTGATGAAGCTAGCAAAGGCCAACAGTCAGGGCTGGATAAAGCGCTAATACTGTCACTTCAGGTTACAGCGCTCATCTCCGCCCGTCCTTGCCGCTAATTGCGTGCCCACAGCTGAACCACACGCGCGGTCAACAAGCAGCGACATAGCCTAGGGGTGGGTTGCACCAACCTGGTTTAACTTTTAAACTGGTTTAAATCATGGTTTACTGGCTAATCATGTTGCACCAACCTTAAACCTAGTTTAAATTCAGTTTAAATTAAACTCAGGTTAAATTTAAACTCCAGGTAATCCCAGTTTAATTCCCAATTTAAACCTAGATTAAATGCAAGTCTGTTGCACCAGTAATTTTAAACTCAGGATGAACTTGGATTAGCAGTTTAATTTAAACCACCACTGGAGGAGGTTTAAATCAGACCATTGCAGTGCAATTGACCACTTGGTTGGATATATTTGTTGGATGGAGCTAGCAAAAAGAGTTCCACACCGAAATATCCGAGATAGGCTTAACCCTTTTGAATTTTATAGCAACAGTGCATTTTTACATCAGTACTACAGATTCACAAAAGTCAGTGATGTACCTCAATGGGAAAGTTGGACCTGCAAGCAACTTTTTTCAACTTCTTTCCCCTTCTTTTTTTATGTGCACCAGCACAAAACGTGCACCCACATTTTTCATGAATGATTTTCTTTAAACAACAATAAGGTGTAGAAAAAGCTTGTCTATCTGAAACACAACGCCAAGTATTATATTATATCCTGATATAAGAAGAGAAAATATTGAATTTCTGATATTCATGACGGCACACTTGCTGATTATTATAGCCAGAGAATGTCTAATCAGACGGGCTCTCCTACTAATCCTCCTGATTGAAGCCTCAAAATATTGTAAACAAAGTAGCATAGGTGGCTATCTTATCTACTGGTTGGACTGTTCAGTTTCCCCACATAGCCTATGTTGTTTCAAGGTAAGTAAATACTTTTTCTCCTTGCGACAGGCCCTTGAATCCTCTGTACGATATTCGTACGAGGGTTTGGTATGAGGCTACGGCAAAAGCGTGTGATTTGGTAGCTCTGTTTACCGTCTATCTACATGGCAACGCTAATTTGCATTGGTTGCTAGGTGTGTAGATTAGCTACGGTTCGTAACGTTACGGTTTGTGTAACGTTAACTTCAGCCGTGAGACATGTATTTAAAAAGTATCAACAGCTAGCACTTTGGTTTAGTTTAGAGATAGATAATGATTTGGGGCTGTTTGTGAACGTTTATTAGGCCTACCCGTTTAGATTGGTTTACATCTGGTCAGAATCCAACATGGCGGACAGTAAAAATATATTAATCTTACTTTAATCTTTGTTTAAACTGGTTTAGCTAATCCAGGGTTAAAATTGAGATGCGCAACGTATCTAGAGTTAAACCCAATTTAAACCAAGATTTACTAATTCTAGTTTAGGGCTAAACTAGGATTAATTTAAACCACATTGGTGCAACCCACCCTAGGAGTAGTTATACTGCACTTGAAGTCCGATTTACACATTCAGAGGTTTATTTCATTACCTTTTGCCTACCACGACCGTGATACAAAACATATCATGTGTGGTGTCATTGGAAAGCTGTGTTTCTCCTGCATGACGTTATGGCCAGTATCCAAATATGGACACTTCCTTTGTATCCGCAAGCAATCGTGAAAGTTCAAAGAAGAGTGTAGACTGAGAATTGCATATCATTGGCTGTGTTTCAAGGCTGTTTTCTCAAAATTCGTTTTTTGTAATTTTCCAACATCTCAGCCTATGTAGCACCTATGTATACCAAATTATCCAGTTACACTTATCAGTAGCCTATTCTGAAGATATTTACAGTGGGATATTTGATGCGAGAAGAAAAACATAGGTGTTCCCACAGTGCATTTCTATTAGGCCTAGTAGCCTAGTGTGATAATGTCCCACACTGGAAATACTGCAGCTGAAGACTTGAAGAAGAATCTGTCTATTCACATTTTTTTACCAGCCATTGATGAGTTGATTACATTTCTATATTAACATGTTGTATTAACCCTATGAGCCCTAAGCTGTTTTAAGGGCATTTTCACTACCTCTAGTTAGAAGCATTTATCCTGGTCATTGTACAGATGGTACGGGTTGAGAATGCTCCTTTCTTTCCCGCACATCGGGACTCCCGAAGCATCGGGAAAACTGCAACCGCAAGGGGGCAACATAGACCGCCCTAATAATATGAAGGTTCGGCTCATGGAAAAACCCGAGGACACCGCGCTGGTGACAAGCGGAGAAAAGAGACATGACGCTCGGCATGTTAGATTGCAGTTGCAGAGTTTTCAAATGTTTACAGCCTACCTCACAGCTCTCTCACTCGACGTAGCCTATAACTCAGTCAGTCCAGCAGAGATGCCAGAGCAACGTTTTGGTCAATGGAGAGGGAGAGAAATGCTCCGCATATCCGTCTCATTTAATCATTAAAATGAAAGTGATGACTGGCGAAATTAATCAAACGACGTTTCAATAAACCATTGTTGAAATGAATGAAAATGGTTTTAGAAACCTATAGGCCTATCAGAAGGAAATAGCCTTCAATTCAACCTGAAATAGGCTACTCGAAAGGCAACCTTAGATTAATTCATGAATTAATTAGGCTACGGTTACAAAACCGCATTTCCGTGAATAGGCGAAGACGAAAGAGATGGACAAGATGGACATTTTGGCTACATTTACATGCTAGGAATACTTAGAAATGTGTATAGGCTATTTTAAAACGGAGGCATGTTCATTTTAACCGGCGACGCTGGGTAGCCTACATGTACCCAGCACTTGTTATCACAGATTTTGTCCCCACCACTTTTGACGACTGAAAATAAAATGTATTTAACAGAAATCTCTTTAATACATGCCTATGCTTGTCACTTTACTTATAACCGTAGGCTACATGCATGGAGAAGATCGCGCATTTTGTAACATTGTAACAATGGATGGTCAGATATGCGATAGGGCAGTGAGGGTGATTCATTGTAACCATCGACTAGGAGGCCTAGCTCCGCAATATAAGTTTCTAGCAACGTATGTATCGTATGCATGTTCATGTTGATTCAGAGATAGGCATAGACTACCATAGGCTGCTGGGCGTCAAGCTATATGACAGCATTTTATCATGTGGTGAATTAATAACTAACGTCAGTTTAACATGTCAGAACTTTTGATCGGCGTTTCAAGTCCATCACGCGAATAAAGCATGACGGTATTACCAATCGAGCTGTGGCGCAACTGGTTGGAGCATGTGCAAGGTACGCCAGCGATCGGGGTTGGAAACCCACTCGAAGAACCTCTCCGGAACTCATCAAGAGAAAAGATGTCGGTTTATTAAAAAATGAAAGATTTTCTGTTTTGCGATTTTTTTTATGTTTGTGATGTCTGCTGAAAAGAAAAGTTAATAGCCTATGTGAATTCGTGGTTCAGCGCACACTCACGCACATTTTTACATTGACATAGTGTCGGGCTCAGGTGTCTGTCGAGGGAAGAGGGAGAGGCAGTCGTCCTCAGTGCCACATATAGGTAGGCTATAATGTAGTGCACTGGTTAGACGAGTGTGGGGGAGGGGGCATGATCGCACAAGACAATTGCTCTTCATGAAATGGATCTCACATACGGCTGTCGATTTGTAAGCAATGTAGCCTAGGCCTACTACACCACTTGCGAAATCGGACGTGGCACATAGCCTAATTATTAGGCTACTGATTTAATATAGCAAATCCATGGACTTTGTTCATCCTATATATACAATAAGTATAAAATCCGACAATCCAAAACGATAACGAGATCTCCCAGAAACGAAAAACAAGTTTGTTGAGTAGCCTAGTCCTTCCAACAATCTCAGCTTTTGCGTTTGATAGATAAAAGGCATCCTGTCCTGCTGTATTCCAATGAGAAAAAAAAAACATCCAAGGTATAGGGTCACGGTAATGCAGAATGCATGAATCTCTCTCTCTCTCTCTCTCTCTCTCTCAATTTCAATTCAATTCAATTCAATGGGGCTTTATTAGCATGACCGTTAAGGCACAGTATTGCCAAAGCTACAGGGCACAGAACGTACCAACATATAAAACATCAAGACATATATTACATGAATCAAATGGGAATCAACAACATCATGCACGCACACACACACACACACACACACACACACACACACACACACAAAACAAAGGGAGAGATGGTGTAACAGACACAGTGTGGAGGGCAGTGTTGTGTTGAAGGGTGGATGTAGTGCAGTGGTTATCTTAAGTAATGCCCTCTCTTTTGTTATGGAGTGAGGACACATAATTGGCTGCCAAAATGCATGTGCCGGTGTCCTCACCCAAGACTACGGCAAGTTTTTTCTGTTCCTCTAGTTTGGTGAAATTGGGAATGATGTTATTCAAAGTGTTGAAGTATTTGTTTCTTTGGGGCCGATATTTTTCACAGTGTAGTAGAAAGTGCACCTCTGACTCTACCTCCCCTGTCATACAGTGGCCACATGTCCTTTGCTCTTTGGGCAGCCATGATTTTTTGTGCCTGCCTTTCTCTATGGCTAGACTGTGGTCTCTCTCTCTCTCTCTCTCTCTCTCTCTCTCTCTCTCTCTCTCTCTCTCTCTCTCTCTCTCTCTCTCTCTCTCTCTCTCTCTCTCTCTCTCTCTCTCTCTCTCTCTCTCTCTCTCTCTCTCTCTCTCTCTCTCTCTCTCTCTCTCTCTCTCTCTCTCTCTCTCTCTCTCTCTCTGACCTGGCTTTTTACCAAATGGCGAACCTCGAAAATTATTTAGGATATAGAGCCGTGTCCATTACGCACTACAGTTATTTTTTAGGCTATTGTTTTATTTGAGTGTTTTTCTCTACCATGGCAAACATAGTTGAAACGTTCGCTCTAAACTTATGTATTGTTTTAAGAGAATATGCCAATGATAATGGCACTTTGTAAAAACAACAAATTCTTAGGATTTGTCCTCTCACCTGCAGCAGGCCCATTCAAAAGCCCATCCACCTCATTTGCATTTGAAAGAGCCAATCACTAAAGTGACACATTTAGTCTGGAAAAAGTAGCAGGCTAGCCTACTTTATGAGTTTTTTTGACCCATCTAATAAATTGCCTATAGGCCTACTACGATATGGAGGAAGGGCTGCCTAACTGTTCCCCCAAAGAGTTTTTTCATAAGATAAAATGTTTACGCTATTTAAGTTTAGGATTTGGTACAAGACAACCTCGGAAAAGTTCTTCAGATAAACATTTTTTTATTGAATTAAAGGAAAGAAAATGTATCACCGGGGTTTCGGGGCTTGCGAAGGCATTCGTTGATCTTATCGATGCAGTCCTTGCGGCCACTTCTCCCCATCGTAGGAAACTTTCTGTTTAGTGTTGACAACACAAAGGCCTTCACGTTGTGTGGCAGTGCTTGCTTGCCCTTCGATCCATCCCAGTTGGTGGTTTTGCACCTGTCCCTGAGTTATAGTCTGAGTAAGCGCTTATGCTCTAACCGCATAATAAAAGAAGCACCTGCATTCCACAGCAGTGCTTATGGCAAGGCCATTAACACCTGTCACTGAGCTATGGACAAGCAGTTATGCTCGAAAATTATCATAATAACAGACACACCTAATTGTATGGCTCTATGTTTAAACACATAAAATTAGCAAGCATTTCTTCCCGATAGCAGCAACGTTTGCTTTCTTTTTCTGTCGGTCCGCGGTTGCTAGGTCAATTGCGCAGCAAATTATCAGATCACCTGACCTAATTTCACTCCATGTCTCGCGGACCAGCAGCAGTCTCCACGTTTCGCGGCCCATAGTTTGAGAAACGCTGCATTAAAGTGTCATTTGGTTGTAGGCTATGTTTAGCGATTTCTTTGTGTGTTTTTCATTAGTGTGTGTGCATTGAGTAGTTCCTTAAAATACGGAACAACGAGCGTCCCGTATCTGTTCAATACGGAAGAAGACTAACTATTACCTATATATTTCTTATAACGAAACGCGAAGAAAAAATACGAGGACTGACCGTCTCGTTTCTCCGCGTTTCCCCCAATACCATGGCGACAAAAAGAAATAAATATGATTTGACATTTAAGCTGATTGCTGACAAATTTGCCACACAATTCGGGAGAAGCAGCGGACAGGAGCGCCACCACAAGCAAGCACTTCTAGCCCATGGCAACGTTGCCTATGACTAAAGTGTCTAAGTAGGCTAGTCCTACTAATATTACATTTGATTGCGCCAGTTTACCCATCCCCTACATCAAAACAGCTTAGAATCAATCAAAGAATCAGCTGTGTCGGCGTTAGGCTGTAGGCGATTTTCTATAACCATTTTCATTAATTTCAACAATGGTTCATTGAAACGTCGTTTGAATAATTTCGCCAGTCATCACCTTCATTGTAATGATTAAATGAGATTAAGGAGTCGACTATTGACGGATATGCGGTCTTCATCATTTTGAAATGCGGGATGAAACTTTCTGCCACCTGGTGGTTGTTTGGGCACATTGCCTTAGCCTCGAAAAAAATCGGCCTGCGGGATCTCTTCGGGAGTCCCGTGGGAGAAGGTGCATTCTCAACCCGTACCCACTGTACGTGCCTAGCTAAATGGTACAACTGGCATGTCTATCAGGTTGGACTTCACTTAGAACGCGGAGTTAAGATGGGTACCCTGTTGGCTGCAACCGGCCCGACGCTAAACGTTAGCCAGGAGCAAAGCAAACGTTGTTGTCGACTAAATACAGTGCTTAGGCTACCTTAACGTTAGGTTTGACTGTCTTTAGCTATTGATAACGTTACCTAGAGCTAACCGGTTACGGTGACGACAAGCAAATCAAGTAAGGAGTAGGTAGGAGACAAGACAAAACGTCCAAGTTTACCAGTTGCGGCATGGTAGAATGTTTTCACAGCTGTTACAGCTTAATGAGCACTACGTAACAATCCATCTCTGCCGCCATAGCGTCAACGTTAACTCTATGGGATTTTTTAACTCTTATCGTAAATATCTCAAAACGGTTCAGTAGTTTTAGAGCCTTTGATCGTTGATTTTGGTCGGAAGAAGAATAAAGATAACGATAATAAGAAGAACAGGGATAACAGTACATTGCATTTACATGCAATGTAATGAGAACGAAAGCCATGCTGATTCAGTCCACTCGGGAGGCGCGCGTGGCAGATCCAGGGTGCCGTCAGACAAAATAGGCCACAGGTGTAGGCAGTGTGGGGTGGGTTTTTATGTTATGTCTTGCAATGAGAAGTAGGCATATCGTGAAACAGTTAGACCCTCATCAAACGTGTTAGTTGTGTGGAGAACGAAAGCTTATGGTCGGGGCAATGTGTTTTTTTTATCGTGCTAGCCATATGCTCTCTCGACAGTGACCGTGTGCCTCTCCATAATCGGAGGAGGATGGTAACATAGTGGAGCCTTTGTCTAATATCAATAGATGTGTTAGACGAGGTCGAAGTGTCCATAGGAGAGCTTGGGGAAACGTAGCAGCAGTGTAGGGAGTCGCAAGGAGAATGAGAAAGAACAGAGCCATGCTGAATCACTCCACTCGGGAGGCTCGCGTGGCAGACCTACAGGCTGTCGTCAGACAAAATAGGCAACAGGTGTAGGCAGTGTGGGGTGGGTTTTTACGTTATGCCTTGCAATGAGAAGTACCATGAAACACTACAAGATGTGTCACCTGGATGAAAAGGGATTCATTATATTCACAATAAAAAGCCGTCTACAGAAATGTGCATTCCCATCATCTTTCCATTTATCATTTATTACACTATTGATTTACTATTTCCCTGACCATTTAGTATGGCACAATGTGTGTTCTTTTCGTGTGTACATGTCCTTGTGATGTGAATGTCTGTCAACTAAAAAAAATAAATAATAAATAATAATAATAACAATAACTAGAAATTCAATTCCAAGGAATTACCAGTGCATGAAAATGCAAAAAAGTACAGATAATGTAGATATCGTTACTAAGGTGTAACTAGGGTAAACACGGTGGTTGCATAGTTTAAGGAAAGTTCATAGTGGAAAGGTAGACCGTTTCAAATTTGAATGTGGATAGCTTAAACGTTCTACTTCTAACTTAACTAATGATTTCTAGCATGTTAATAATATTAACTACGCTAACAGTGATAATCAGATTGATTGGCTGACTTAGCATTTTTAACATAACTGTTAGAAATCATTAGCTAACAATATTAAGAATGCTAACCAGGTTGATCAGCTAACTTTGTTAATTTCTAACAGTTGTGCTAAATATGCTAACTATGCTAGCAATGTTAACTATGTTAAGAATGCTAACCAGGTTGATTAACAAACTTAACTGATGATTTCTAACAGTTATGCTAAAAATTCTAACAATGCTAACTAGCTAACTTGCTAATGAGGACTTTCATTTTGAAACGTTTGCTGTTAGGGTATCCATGGTGGCCACTCTCAGAAATAAAGAAGTTACTGTAGTATAATCATATTGGTTGCTATGGAAACGGTCATAAATGCTTCATTTTAATGGTTGCTATGTTGGTTGCTAGGTACGTGGAGGTTTCATATAGTTGACTGGAGGCATAGTTGATGATAACTGACAGTTGGAATAGTTGAACAGTAGTCGAGTAGTTTCAATGGTTAAAAGATTTAATAGTGTATTTTTGCAGTGAGGACTTTTATTTTGAAACAGTTGTGGACAGAGGAAACAGTTTAACAGGATATGTAGTCTTCACAGAGAGATTGTATGCTTAAAGCCTAAGAGAGAGAGCTACTGCAGGTGGGGCTGGCCACCTGGCCTAAGATTCCAATTGCTTAACTCATTGGCTGCCAGCGATTTTCAGTGCAGAGCGCTCCATACTGCCAGACGTTTTACAGCATTTTGACTGTTTTTCCAAGATCCACCGAACGGTGAGCTTTATGACTATGTAAACACCGAAGGTACCAAATGAAAGAGTAGACTCTCTCTTCTTTCACCAGGAAAAAACGGCTTGTTTCTATCGTTTTCCGTTCTTTAGTAATCGTCAGTAGAACATGGGTTAGTTTTGCTAAAAACACCTGTTTTTGACCAAAACATGGAGAAAACGATCTTTTTGTGAAAATCAACTTTTTAACGTTAGCGTTTCAGTAGTATGTCAACCACGATTGCACTGTTATCTCGTCAGTCTCGTCAAGGTTGCTAGGGACTCTGATGGTCGCTAAAGACTCTGAACAGGATGCTAGACTTAGCAAGCTAGCACTAGCAAGGTTGTTGTTAGTCTATATCGCAATATCCAATGTAAATGGATCATACCGTTCACGTGTTTTCCATCCTTGATGTAAGAAGTAAGCATATTTATTCCCTGCATCGCGTGCAAACTAGATCCACTGTGGTCGATCTTCAGTGTGTTTGCTAGTTGTCTCTGCATGACTTGTGCACTCTAGGCAGATACTAATGATCCAAATGGCACTGTTGCCATCTAGAGGTTCGGATCGCTAGTGCAGTCTGTTTACAAGCCTGAAACTCTGCCAGATCGTTCCCAAGCCCACCCAGGAGCCCTCCCCATTGAAAACGGCAATTGACGTCTATAGACGTCAATGGCAGTTAATGAGTTAACACTAGAAGCGCCAAGCGCCGGTCATTTGACCGCTGACGCGTATTACTAGAAGCGCCGTGTGGGTTTGACCTAGATATACCTAGAACTGCCGGGCTGCGGTCATTTGACCGCAGCGATTACAAAATTCCAGGACCCTACGTTCACGACTTTTCCTAAATATGCGTGTTTTGTCACCCAGAACTTTTACATGATCGAAAGCACACCGGTACAAGCTAGTTTAGAGCTATTTTGCGCTCATTATGTGACAACACTATGTTGTCTCGCGTTCGGCCATGTTTGTCCAGGCTGCTATTCTCTTTTCTCACAGCAGATGTCGCAAGGGTTTCCTGACAGTCGGGCATGAGAATAATATTTTACCATAAAACATAGAGTTTATATATGTGCAATATGAATTATATATGAATTATATATGTGATTTATTTTTGCTAAACTATTTTTCATTTACATGGCATAGTCTATGGAGGCGATTTACAGTGGTAAAATGCAAGTTTGTTTTGAAAACGTTGCGACGTTCTATTAGGCAGGTCTACATGTGTAAAAAATATTTTCGGCTGAAATTCGTCCGTCGTAGCCTATTTATGTACGTAGGGTGCGTATGCCTACGTACATTCATAGTTGTATATCTTATCTTCTATTTGTATGGAGTGAGATAGCTGTCAATATATTCGTGTCATAGATTTGATGCATGTTCGTATTTGTCTGTAGTCGTGCATAAAATAAATATTTGTGAGTTCTCAAATGAGTGCAGTCGTGCATAAAATATATTGTGTGTATTTTATCCATCAGAATACGGATGGGAAAAAAATACGAATTCAAAAATTACAAGTACGAAATCAAACTTTACAGGTAGGCTTTCATTTATGAGTACGACTTCGCACAAGTGACTGAACTGTCAAAATACGTCATCGCCACACAACCACTCTCATTGTCGGTGGTGGATGTAAAGAGCAACACCAACACGGCCCTCTTTTATACTCCAGATTTTGCTGAGAGCATGACAGACATTACTTGTTTGCTGGACTGACTGAGTTACGTCGCGTCAAAGACCTATCGTATTTTCAATTCCAAGTTGATTAAAAAGGCAAGTGGCGCAGCGTTAACTTCCTTGACTGCGACGCAATAGGCCCGGGTTCACAACTTGGCAGGGGCAAAATATTATAGCTCATATTGACTGAATTCACTGACCGTTTTTGAACGTCGACGAACAATTATTTTTTGCTAATGTTTTTTAATAACAAACTCTCTGAAATTTGTTTACCATTAACGAAAAATAATTTCGCCAGCCAATAATTTTCTAAGCCAAATTGAGCCGCCATCTGACAAACTTTGGCTAAGCCAGTTAGACTTTTTGCATCTAAAAATAATTATATCAGAGACACACGCGAAAAATAAACGCGAGCCTATAAACGATTCCCACTGGATACACCACATCAGTATTGTGCTCGTTGCTACGATAGGCTACACAGGACTCAGTTGCATGTTCTGTAGACATGAAGTGGCAACTAAAGCCATCATCAGCCATGAAAACTTCATCAGCCAGCCGTTATTCTCAAAGCAAATGTCGCTCATATCTCTCATCACTTTTAAGTTAAAGCCTTTTGATATTAATATGTCAAAATTGAACGTTTTAGGAAAAACCTCTGACGCCTAAAGGGTTAAGACAAAAGATAAGAAGAAAGCACCACTTAAGAAGTATTTTTCTCTTAAGAAGGCTTCGTGAATCCGGCCCCTGGCCTGGCCACCTGGTATCCACGATATTCCGTAGCCAACAATGGGGGTCGCCATGACACCGAAAACGGTTATCTATTTCCGGCGAAGCTGCGTTGTATCTATTTTAACGTGACGGTTGACAGTGCTTAACTTATCATAACGCATATAAAAGTAAACTTTTCTATTTTATATCGGTTTTATATGATTTAGTATATCCATGCTGAGGGCAGAATTGTCAACATTTCGAAAGAAATTTACGTTGAAGCATATTCTAGTTAGCTACCGAGAACGCAACAGAAGTTGAAAACAGTATCGGAAAGATACATATTTCCGGGTTAAGGAATAAGGTGGATAGGATTCTAATTGCTTAACGGCCCTATTATGATGTCACCAGCCCAATGTTATGTCTATAGGGGAAAATTGAATCATTTTTAATTAACAATATTAACTATTACTAATACTAATATTTCAGTTAATCATAAAATGGCCCTGATATGTCACTAGTAGGGCTGCACAAAATATCGAATTTTAAATCACGGTCACGATATTGGCTTCCCGTGATTAAATTTGCGTGATTGAGCGATATTTAAAATGCCTCATTCTGTCCATAGAATGCTGCATATTACAGATCCTCCACTTTAACCAAATAGACAGTAAAACCCTCTCTGGTGTTTTTTTAAAGCCACTTTAGCATAGTGCTGTGCGATACTACGGTATATATCGTTGTACGACAGAAAAATGTCTATCGTACGATACAGTCCTCTACCGTTTATATCGTAATTTTAACGTGTGTGGCTGTGACTGCTCAGACAATTTAACTGCAGGTGCGTTGCCGCTTCTGGCAGCGGGCAACGTAAACTTAATTTAGCCTACTGACTCGGGATGGGTGGCCAGGCAAATGAACGCAGGCAGCTAATACAAATTAAACTTTTTTGACGTTGGCATAAAGACTAGTGTTGCACGGTGCACCGATACAGCAAAAGTATTGCAATACCTTGAAATTAAAAATGTCACAACACCTAATGTTAGCCTACTTTATAATACGTTTAAGAATGACTGTGTTCTTCTGAAGAAGCGGTGCGCGCAAGCCAGGTCTCCCCTAAAAGCTAGCCTGTGGCTGTGCGTCTTTCCCCCCCCTCACACACACTGGTATGCGCAGCAGTGCTATTAACAGCGAGACATGCTGCTAGTTTAAGTGATGCTATTGTAACACACAAGTATAGGCGAATATCAAGTTGATTTGCTCACTTGGATCTCTCAAATGTGTGTTGCTAACCAATCTAGGCTATGACATTTAGATCATTTAGGCTTACTATTGGGTTTAACGTCATTATTTTCTCTCACGTATTTCTTAAAGTGACAGGCACTTAATTACACCTACTGTACACAAGCACAAATTTTTTTTTTTTTTTAGAAATTATCAGAAAAATTTGCATTAATGTGTGGATGTAAATATATAATTTTAAGTGGAAATTCTATATCGGGATATATATCATTATCGTGGTATAGAATTGCCTATATCGGGAAATAACTTTTTGTCCATATCGCACAGCACTACTTTAGCGCACCGTAAACCACGGTCTGATCACGTGGCCTCCATGAGCCAATTATACCCCTTTTCCACCAACGCGGTTCTGGTGCTGGTTCGGAGTCTGGAACTGGTTCTTTGCTTTTCCACACAAAATAACCTGGTTCCAACTCGGCACCAACTTTGAGCTGGTCCAGAAAATAAGAACCAGTTACGTCAGGTGTTGGGAGCAGGATTTTAGCAAATCAGAAGCTTGCGTTGTCCACAGAGGCGGGAGTAACAAAATAAATTTGAAAACAATGGCGGCGGCTCCTGGGGTCGTAACTCGAAATATTCAATGTGAATAAAGGTTTCTTGACCACTTTTCAAGGCTAATTTTGATACGGTTTATTGTTTATATGCGACACAAATGTGTTACGGACACACAGATCATTGTAGGTTGCTGTAAGCTCCCGAATGGTAGAGTTAGCTTGTTGACCTATTAGAGCCAAAACACATAGCAAAATACCTAGCATGCTGATATGAACTGTGGTGTTTCTGGTCAGGCTAAGGCTAACTAACGTTAGCTAGCAGCAAAATAGCAGTGTGGCCATTCAGTTGTTAACCCTTTACGCGCCAGAGGTTTTTTCCAAAAACATTCAATTTTGACATATTAATTTCAAAAGGCTTTAACTTAAAAGTGATAAGAGATAGAGACTTTCTGTAAATTAGAGAAATATTAAGCATGACCCAAAGTTTATGGAGGGATTAAATTTATCCAACTAATTTGCATATTATGACGTCATATGGTGGCGGCCATCTGGATTTTTGAATTCTTATTAATATTTTTGCTGACAGACATACATATCACCAGGACATGAAAACACAAAAAGAACAAACATTGCACCATACTGAATGGTCAGGGAAATAGTAAATCATCATAGGCTACTAATAGCAAGATGATGGGAATGATGATGCTGCGAATTTATGTAGCAGGCCTTTTGCCATAGAGATAATGAATCCCTGTTCATCCAGGTGACACTTCTTGTAGTGTTTTATGGTGTGGTACCTCTAATTGCAGGGCACAACACAAAGGCCCACCACACACTGCCTACACCTGTATTTTGTCTGACTGTGGCCTTTAGATCTGCCACTTTGAGTTTTTTTATTATTATTTTTCTTTTTTAGTTGACAGACATTCACATGACAAGGACATGTACACACAAAAAGAACACACATTGTGCCATACTAAATGGTCAGGGAAATAGTAAATCAATAGTGTAATAAATAATAAATGGAAAGATGCAAATTTCTGTAGCAGGCTTTTTACCTATGACTGCCCTACCATCGCCTGCTGTGGTTCCCTGCCCGAATCTTTGGCCCACGCATCCTAGCGACCCATCACTTTCCGAAATAACTAATGGATTACTAATGGACAATTTATTCCCTACACTGGACTATTTGAACTTTCATTGTCATTGTAACTTTCAAACTACAAATGACTTTACTGTAACTGACCCCAGGCAGATGGGTTGGGCCCTTGAGTCGTGGATCTGTCTGAGGTTTCTTCCTATATGTATCTCCAATTCTAGGGAGTTTTTCCTTGCCCCTGTTACTCATGGGCTCTCTTTGAATGTTTAACACTCTGTAAAGCGCCATGAGACATGTCTAATGTTTTGGCGCTCTATAAGCGAAATGAAATTGAAATTGAAATTAATGAGGGTCTGCTAACTGTTTCACGATATGCCTTCTTCTCATTGCAAGGCATAACATAAAAAATCACCGCAGAACTGCCTACACCTGTTGCTTATTTTGTCTGACGGCACCCTGGATCTGCCACGCGCGCCTCCCGAGTGGAGTGGCTTTCGTTCTCATTCTCATTGCGACTATACTGCTGCTACGTTGCCCCACAGTTCTCCTATGGACACTTCGACCTCCATACAGACATACCCAATAGTGTTAGACAAATTCTCCATCACGTTACTTGTCCTCGCAATTATGGAGAGGCACAATGAAAACGAAAGGGCAAATGGCTAGCGCGATAACATGGCAGTGCCCCGACCAATACTGTCGTTCTCTACACAAATAACACGTCTGATGAGGGTCTAACTTCCCTATGAACACCTAGACCCATGAAATAATGTTCCTAACACTGACATTGGGCAAAGGATCCACGTTTGTGCTTGTGTAGGACTTATCTCTCACGTTGTCCAGCTTCAGCATGGCTAGGCGGAGACGCGTGTGAATAAACAAATCCCCGTCATCTTCTGAAGGCAGATATTTCCCTTCCAAATAACTGTCAGCGAATAGAAGACCCAACACTTCATTCCTGGTAAACTTTTTCCATGTGTTTAGACGATTATCTAATGCTAATACTTGTTTACGTTCACAATACCGCTCTGATACAATGGCTCAGACGCAAGCTAACTCAGCTGATATTTCGCACTGGTTTAAAGTGCCCTTGCTCGAATATTTTGTATAGAAGCATGACGTAATTCTGAGTCGGGGACGTAGTATGACATGCCTGCCAACTAGTGGCAGGGAGCTTGAACGAAATTTGACACCCTATTTGACAAAATCGGCCGTTTTATTCAGTACCGCATCTTGTCGACTATAGTCGCCTGTGGCGCTTAGAGGGTTAAGTCCGACGTCACGGACCCAGCAGCTATTTTGTGAAAAGACGTTTATTAGCGCAGCCAGACGGGTTTTGCTACTTTTAATCACCACCTTCGTTTTAGCGGTTTTAGAACAAAATCGCTAAACTTCAACAAAGTAATCACTGTAGATATGCAGCCAGATTATATATGAATGGGTAACGTCCAGGCTTCCGCGAAAAATATAGATTTGATTAGGTTGAGGCAACAAGTCTGTATAAGATGACAATTTTCTTAAAGGCTAGTCAGAATAGCGGAAAATAATAGTTTATTTCACTGTCTATGGAGAATAACATGCGAGTTTGAAAGCCGTTGGACCCGGAAAACTATTTATTATCCCATTATTACATCATCACTTAAAAACCGAATAACGGGTGCTAATCAAGAGCTAATATTGGCCAACATGCTTTTCTAAATACAAAAATACACATGCAACAAAATTAGGGCACGTCCGGTTTTATTCCACAAATGGATACAGTGATACAGTTGAACTCTCGACATCTGAGCTTTTTGCCCTCAAAGTTATTCGTAATAAGTTTCCATAGACAGTAAAAGATGGTACGTTTCTCCACCACGTCTCCATTTCTGCTGGTTGTTTATGGTTTTGGGACACAAAAAGGCACGTATACAGTGACGTAGCGACGCAGCACTACTCTGGCACTCCAGGGCTCCAGACTAACTTTTTGCATTGGTTGCACTGGTGCGCCTAGCTTTTTTTTTTAGGTACACCAGCACAAAATTTAGGTGCACCCACATTTTTCCTTGCATCGCCTTTAGCGCCAAAAGGTCGCCTTTTATCACTCTCCTTTCATATAATGTGAATGTTTTTTTAACAATAAGGCTTAGAAAAAGCTTGTCTTTATTTGAAACACATTATATAAGCAATATACATATCATTTATCAACTCATTGGCTGCCAGCGATTTTCAGTGCAGAGCGCTCCATACTGCCAGACGTTTTACAGCATTTTGACTGTTTTTCCAAGATCCACCGAACGGTGAGCTTTATGACTATGTAAACACCGAAGGTACCAAATGAAAGATTAGACTCTCTTCTTTCACCAGGAAAAAACGGTTTGTTTCTATCGTTTTCCGTTCTTTAGTAATCGTCAGTAGAACATGGGTTAGTTTTGCTAAAAACACCTGTTTTTGACCAAAACATGGAGAAAACGATCTTTTTGTGAAAATCAACTTTTTAACGTTAGCGATTCAGGAGTATGTCTACCACGATTGCACTGTTATCTCATCAGTCTCGTCAAGGTTGCTAGGGACTCTGATGGTCGCTAAAGACTCTGAACAGGACGGTAGACTTAGCAAGCTAGCACTAGCAAAGTTGTTGTTAGTCTATATAGCAATATCCAATGTAAATGGATCATACCGTTCACGTGTTTTCCATTCTTGATGTAAGAAGTAAGCATATTTATTCCCTGCATCGCGTGCAAACTAGATCCACTGGTGGTCTATCTTCATTGTTAGCTGGTTGCATGCTGGTTGCATGTCTCTGAATGAGTTAAGATTTGTTAAAGATTTTTTATTTATATATATATATATATATATATATATATATATGTATGTGTGTGTGTGTGTGTGTGTGTGTTTGTGTGTATATAATTCTTTAGGCATATATTCTATACTGAAAATTCTGATATTCATGACATGACTATTCATATTACAACTCCGCCTCTTTAATTCAGCTGTCGGCTTGAAGCATCAAAATATTGTAAACAAAGTAGGCTCTAAACGCACTCTTAACATTATATGCGACCAAATTGGTCGCACTCTGGAGCCCTGCACTCAGTCTTACCTCTTTTCGACCAGGGCCGTGCCGGTGCTGGTGCCGGTGCTGACGTTGAGCTGGTTCTGGTAAAGCACCGGCACCAGCAGCGGCACGCATTTCCATAGGGTTCAGCACGGAGCAGAATGTTACTAGAGTGGAGTGTTACTATGCCGACGCACGTCTGAATCAGCTGTGAGTGTGAAAACAAAACAAACATGGCTGCCGATATCGGTAAAGACTGCTGAATCGGTTGAAATGTCATTTGTGTGACGTTATTTAGCTTGGATTTGTTGAAAGTAGATTGAAAATAAACGATTTACTATCTGGTTATACCATTGTTGTACCCACTAATAACGTCTGGTCTGATATATTAGCTGTCAGTGGAACTATTTTATACCGTTAGCCTGCTAGCTTACGTAGGCTAATTTAGTTTAACGTCAGCTTTTGCTAACGTCATACCGAGTGCTACGCTCATTTTTAAATGACAGTTCAGTATATTTACTGTTGCCATGGTGCCGCGACCCTTATTACGTAACGGCCCCAACTCTGGGACCAGCAATTTCACGGTGCCGTGCCGGTGCTGGCTTTTTGGCACCAGCACCTGTCATTGTTCGGTCGAAACACGCAGAACCAGTTCGAGATAGCACCAGCACCGAACTGGCACTAGCACCTGGCTCGTGGTGTTGGAAAAGGGGTATTAGAGTTGCTCCCTGCACCGCACAGTTTAGTTTCTGCATTTCCCTTTCTCTCGGTCACTCACGCGACACAGACAGACACAGACGACACACACTCCATTTAAATCATCCCGGAAACGTGGAAGCTTTGCCTACTCAGGGACCAACTTTTTGAAAGTGCGACTGAAAAAAATAAAAATCTATGTCGCAATGGTGCACCTGACGCTGCTCGGGTGAAAACATATCTTTCGTAAGTTTTCATTGTAGACTATGCATGCAACTTTACCAAACAGTAGGCCTCTAAACGGACGCCATCTTGACTAAAAAAGCAGAAGGGGAGGGGCAGGGACGTCGTGGAGGTTTTCAAATTTGAAAACAATGGCGGACAATTCAGCCGAGCCTGCGTCGTTACAGTTCTGGTTGTCTCTGCGGTCATATTTAAATGTAAGCAATGGTGGTAAAACGAGACATTGCACTGTTGTCTAATGCATCGCTTACAGCGCCCTACATAATTATTGGCACCCCTGGTTAAGATGTGTTCTTTAGCTTCTAATAAATTCATTTTTTTTCCAAATGATATAGGACCACAATGGAAAAAAAGCGTAAAATCCAACCTTTAATACAAGTGCATTTATTTAGAAGGAAAAAAATCCCACATTAAGAAATAATTATTTTACATCAAATCATGTGTGCCACAATTATTGGCACCCCTGACGTTAATGCTTTGTACAACCCCCTTTTGCTAATAAAACAGCACCTAATCTTCTCATAATGTTTCACAAGATTAGAGAAAACAGAAAGAGGGATCTTCGACCATTCCTCTTTGCACAAAATCTCCAAATCATCCAGTGACCTGGGTCCTCTCCTCTGCACTCTCCTCTTCAGCTCACCCCACAGGTTTTCAATGGGGTTGAGGTCTGGGAACCGAGATGGCCATGGTAGGAGCTTGATACGGTGTCTGGTGAACCATTTCTGTGTAGACTTGGCCATATGTTTAGGGTCATTATCTTGCTGAAAGACCCAGTGACGACCCATCTTCAGCTTTCGGGCAGAGGCCACCAGATTTTGATTTAAAATGTCCTGGTATTTCAAAGCATTCATGATGCCATGCACCCTAACAAGGTTCCCAGGCCTTTTGGAAGAGAAACAGGCCCACAGCATCACCGATCCTCCCCCATACTTCACAGTGGGCATGAGGTGTTGTTCTGCATACTCATCTTTTTGTTACGCCAGACCCACTTAGACTGTTTGTTGCCAAAAAGCTCTAACTTTGTCTCATCTGACCAAAGCACACGGTCCCAGTTGAAGGCCCAGTACCGCTCCACACGTTTGTGCTTATGATTTTGAGTGAGAAAGGTTTTTTTCCGTGCATGCCTCTCAAACAACTTGCTGGCATGTAGATAGCGCCTGATGGTTGTTTTGGAGACTTTGTGACCCCAAGATGCAACCACTTGATGCAATTCTGTAACAGTGAGATTTTTTTATTTCTCTTACCATCCTCCTCACTGTGCGTGGTGGCAAAATAAACTTGCGTCCTCTTCCAGGCTTGTTTACCACTGTTCCAGTTGTTTAAAACTTCTTAACGATTCCTCTGACCATAGATATGGGCAGGTGTGCAAGTGGCTATTTTCTTGTAGCCATTGCCTTACTTGTGAAGGTTGACACACATCTGTCTTATTTGAACAGTGTGTTCCTTTGTCTTTCCCATGTTGAAGAGAAATGGCCTCTGTGTCACGTCATATTTATAGCCCAGGGAAACAGGATGGGAAAAGGGATAATCTGGAGTGAAATGCACTTTAGATCAATTTTTCGGACTATTGGGGGTACATACGTTGAGTTGACACCAAAATAGTCCGGGAGCCAAATGCCATAATTTAGGTGAACCTGGTTTTGTCGGTGAAAGTTTTTTTTTTTGCAGAATCTAGTAGACTAGGGGTACCTCTTTAAGATTTAAGAGGGTGCCCGGTGATATCCCTTGGGCAATTTCGTATATTAAGCCTTTCTTGTCCAATGTGTTGACTATAAGGCGGATATACTACTGGTGAATAGGGTAAAAAAATTAACAAGCAGATATCACTATGAAACTTCACCAATTGATTACTTAGATCAATATGAAAAATAAATGTATTACAAGTTTTCTGAAATTTAATGTTTGAATATGCAAATTAGGTATGATGTAATTAAATATGCGCTGATTTGCATAAACGTAAAAAGATCAAATCTGAACATTGGACAAAGCCAGTTTCAATTTTTTTCTTTTCATTTCGTTGACATAAGAGATGAAAAGTATTTTAGAGAGGGAATTATGGATATCTCATTTAGTTATTCAGTAAATCAGAAAATACTATACCAGCCTTTAAAAAATCCATTTTCGCCATGTTTTTTGGAATAAAATGTCATGTAAATCAGGCTAAGAATCATATATCAACTAGGGCTTTGACTTTTGGCCAAAAATCATATTCGAAGTTCGTTTGGTTATTAATATCAAACTTCGAATGTATTCGAATATTTGTTAATAATATTTTGACCATTATTTTTATGCTATTGGAAAAACACGCAGCATTCATTAAGCTGAATTTCCTTTTCCTGCTCTCCCTCCGTCTCTCTGTCACTCATGCCTCTGTGTCTCTCTCTCTCTCTCACAAACATACGCACACACGTTCACAGCCCCTCCACTCCGTGCAGACCGCGTCTGTCTCCATGAAAACAAGATCCCTGGAAGCTTGATTGCACCGACATAACGCTGTTCAGGTGGAGGCACTATGCATACAACTTTACCAAACAGTATAGCCTAAGTAACCTAAACTCATTCTCCATGGCCCGCTTTCTCTCGTCCTCCCTCGTGCGCGCTCAATGGACACCCGTCCCTCGACATGCATCCTAAACCTTCACAATCGTGAAAGCAATGACGCATAGAAGACAACAAGCTAAACTAGAAATGCAATTCCAAGGAATTACCAGTGCATGAAATGCAAAAATAGATAGATAATGTAGATATGGTTACTAAGGTGTAGCTAGGGTAAACATGGTGGTTGCATAGTTTACAGAGAGTTGATAGTGTGAAGGTAGACAGTTTAAAGCTGAAACATTCCCAGTTCTAACTTAACTAATGATTACTATTCATGTTAAAATGTTAACTAAGGTAACAATGATAACCAGGTTGATTGGTTAACTTAGCTACTGATTTGATGCAGTAATGGTAAAAATGTTAACTATGCTAACTATGCTCACAGTGCTAACCAGGTTGATTAGCTAACTTAGCTAATGATTTCTAGCAGTTATGCTAAAAATGCTAACTATGCAAGCAATGCTAACTATGGTAGCAATGCTAACTTAAACTAACATACTAACCAGGTTGATTAGCTAACTTAACTGATGATTTCTAGAAATAATGCTAAAAATGCTAACTATGCTAACTATGCTAACAATGCTAAAATTGCTAACAATGCTAACCAGGTTGATTAGCTAACTTAATTGATGTTTTTTTTGCAGTTATGTTAAAAATGTTAACAATGTTAACTATGCTAACCATGCTAACTAGCTAACTTGCTAGTGAGGACTTTTATTTTGAAACATTTGTTGCTAGGGTATCCATGGTGGCCACTATCAGGAAACAATAAGTTACTGCAGTATAATCATGTTGGTTGCTATGGAAACGGTCATAAACACTTAATTTTAATGGTTGATATGTTGGTTGCTAGGTACATGGAGTTTTCGTGTAGTTGACTGGAAGCATAGTTGATAACTGACAGTTGGAATGGTTGAACAGTTAAATAGTTGAGTAGTTACAATAGTTAAATGATTTAATAGTGTATTATTGCAGTGAGGACCTTTATTTTGAAACAGTTGTGGACAGAGGAAGTAGTGAAACAGGATCTGTAGTCTCAATGAGATTGTATGCTTAAAGCCTGAGACAGAAGGTGCCTCTCATATAGCGTTTACGCGTCCTCTCTCGCTCCTCGATCCTCACTGATCTACATAAAGAATGATGGAGCGGCAACAATGGGATAGTCTAGCCCTTCTTCTATCTTTCTTTATGTAGATCATTGAGGATCGAGGAGCGAGGGAGGACATATAAACGCTGCTTGAGAGGCACCCACAGTAAATACTTTAAAAGTTGTATGTAGATAGTCTAATTAATGTTGATAGACAGAATGTTTAATGGATGTTGATTGACAGTTTAATGGGTGGATGAGTGAATGGTCTGAAGAAGATGAATGGATAGAAGGTTGGATGGAATGTGCCTTATATTCTTGTTAAGAGAGACACTGATACAGCTCTCTGAGAGTAGTTGATACAGGTGTAATCAATCATCACTGTTGATAGACAGTTTAATGGGTGGATGAGTGAATGGTCTGAAGAAGATGAATGGATAGAAAGTTGGATGGAATGTGCCTTATATTCTTGTAGAGTGGAGAGACACCGCTCTCTACTGGGAGTAGTGGATACAGATACAGGTGTAATCAATTCAACTGGCTAGTCTTAAGAGAGCCAGAGTGTAAGCCTGAGACAGAGTAGATTGTTTAAAAGTTGAATGTAGATCGTCTAATTGATGTTGATAGGCAGACTGTTTAGAATGGGTGGATGAGTGAATGGTTTGAAGAAGATGAATGGATAGAAAGTTGAATTAGGAAGACTTATGTTGATACAGTTGATACAGGGGAACAGAAAATGTAGTCTCAAGAGCCTGAGAGAGAGAGAGAGAGCTGCTGCACCTGGACTGGCCACCTGGCGTAACATTCTAATTGCTGCCGTGATGTCATAATGAGCAATGTTAAGTCTATGGGGAAATTGTAATAGTTTTTAACTAATAGTTTAAAAAGTATAAAAGTTACAAAGTTGAAAAAAACAAAGCACACCTGGCATAAGCAAGACCTACGCAACAACGTTTGAATGAAGTTTCTACGTTAAACGGTTCAAGCTGAATTGCGTGCGTTAGAAGTAGTGGAATAATAACTAGAAATGCAATTCCAAGGAATTACCAGTGCATGAAAATGCAAAAAAGATAGATAATGTAGATATGGGGCCGGATTCACGAAAACAATCTTAAGATAAATCTTAAGTTGATTCCTAAGAAAATAAATAAGAAGTCCTTAAGATTGTTCTTAAATGCTATTCACCAATATTTTCTGAAGAATTGTCGTATTTCTTAGGAACTTCTTTGTTTTCCCACTTAAGAACTTAGATAAGAATGCCCTGCGCCATTCGTTACACTAAACGCAATCAAACGTGAGTTTTGTTTACAAGTGGCAACCGTTGCTAAGAGGGAAAGTCATGCCCTCAAGCACTCCCGGTTGTCTTAACTTTGAAACGGTAGGCTTACTTTCTCGAAATTTGCCGTTTTTACTAGAAAATACTGCCATTTCCATGGACTTTAGATGTTTAAGAAAGGAAACGTGTTCTACTCTGACGTCGACGTGAGCTGAGTGCTGCCAGCTAACCCTTCGGGCTATGCGAGTTTTCCATAGAGGACAGAGCTACCGAAAACAATAGCAGCAAGCTAAAATTAGCAATAAATGGTTGGCTCATATCGTGAGTACACAAAATAAAGGCTGATATTTCAAACGAGCTGTCTAAAACTGGTAATTGTGTTCAAATATATGACTATAAGAGGCCCGACTTTACACTGTAAAGTTTTTTAAGACAGGTGCAGGGTTGTCTTAAAGTTGCGAGGAAAATTACGAATACATTTAAGATCTTAGTTTTCAAGAATGCCATTTGTTCCTAAGTGTTTTCTTAGGACGCATCTTAAGAAGAAAGTTAAGGAAAAACATAAGACCTTTATTCGTGAATATCAAATCTTCTTAAATTTGCTCTTAAGACCAAAGATAAGAAGAAAGCACCACTTAGGAGGTATTTTTGTCTTAAGAAGGCTTCGTGAATCCGGCCCATGGTTACTAAGGTGTAGCTAGGGTAAACATGGTGGTTGCATAGTGTCGTGTCTCATAGGCCCCACCCATGGAGCACCGAACGCATGCGTGAATTCGCGCCCACTTCGCTGCTTTTGCGTCAGCGCAAATCAGCCAGATGTGAGATGTCCTCTCAAGGAGAGACACCTGCCTTGAAAACCTTGCTTAAGTAGATAAAGAAAGTAACGTAACAGAAACCATATAGTACACTGTTGTCCCGCTAACCACTATTGAATCAAGTGCGCCAGTTTGAATAAAAAAGAAGGAATGTGCGTAACTGTTGAAGAACGTGTGTGATTAGGCCTATTTGAACAAATAGCCTAATAGCTCCGAAAGACTGAAATGAACGCTTGGTGACTGAGGAACGTGTGAGACTGAAAGTTGTGAAGACTGGATGAATGACGCTATACAATTCTTATCCAATAAACGACAGAATGACTGAACAAAATGTTATGCTATGAAAGTGCCAATACAACATACAAGAAGTGTTACGTTAGATATGGGGTTTTGGGGAATAATGTGTGAAAATAAAAATGTATGAAAATACTATAAAACGACTTACGTGCCTTCAATAAAGACATGCCTTTTACCTGATTAAATAAACCACGACAATGTAACCAAATGCAATGAAATACTTATAATCCTGAATGTAACAAATATACACCCTGCGAACGCAACTGTGTACGATGTTTGAACCAAACATGTTTAAGTAGCCAAGGCTATACACTGTTGAATGTAACCAAGTACTCTCAATAGAATGTAATATGTATGCTACATCTTAATGTGTAATGTCTGTTATCAAATGTAAACTCTTTGTATGTTAAAACCTGTAAATGCCGATATTGAATGCATCTTTGTCTCAACTAGAATGTTCTCGTCAACACTGAATGTATGTAAAACTCCGCTTTGTAACCCGGAGATGTGTGCCTTTGACTGTCTAGAATGTTCTGAAGTAAGTTTAGTTTCCATCAAGTTCTGTGAAGAGGGCACCGCCCCAGGAATGTGTAGGGGAGGACCATGGGGTCACGGAAAAATGAGGACTATAAGAAGCAGGTCAACTAAAGTTCGGGGCGGCTTCTTCTTCTTTCCTCGTCTTACGTGTTGTGTTACTCTGTAGCTCCTGATAGTTATTATGTGAACTCCGTACGTCGTCGCGAAACCAAGTATGCGGGACTTAGTGCTCCAGTGAACATCGGAACTCCGCATCATCCACCTGCTGCTCGTGGCCTTACACCCGGACAAGGGAGATCACTGAACGAGAATTCATCTGGACTCTTTGCTTTTTTCGACACTATTGAATTAATTTCTTTCGTTTTTCCTTTTTCAACACAAAATGGAATTACTACGTCTATTGGATTAATTTCTTTTGTTTTTCCTTCTCACCACAAAATGGAATTATCTTTTTCCTACATATTGTAACCAACAAGCCGTATTGTGCCGCATTTTTGCTGTATTTAAAAATGCTGAATTATAAAACTATTTTAATCCAACGTCCGATTCTTTCAGCTTGTATTCTGTTTTGGGACGAGGCTACCACTTCCCAAACAGGATGGTAAAGATAACGTCTCTCTTCTGTGATTCTTTTCTATTCTTTCTGAGTCTTAGTTTAAGCCTTGAAACTAAGCACCTCTTATAAATGACCTGAGTTTCAGCTGTTTCCTGAGACCGAATGTTTTACGCGTGAGTTAACTGTCAGGGCCTTGATGTTCCACTGACTTCTTATGTACTAAAAAGCCTGGTTATTCTTTGGGAAGACTTGACCACCTTCCTCTAGACAGTCCGGGGTTTATCTGTACACATAGAAGTCTTAGGTCATTGACATCACAGAGGTCGGCGCGTAACCTAACCTGACAGTAGGTGCCTGGTATTATAGTTCGGCTATAAGATTCGATTGTGGTGGCCGGTGTACGTGCGGACAGCTGAGGGCTTATCGTACAGGCCATCCTTTCAACTCCAGGCAACAACACATGGTGTCAGAAGTGGGATTTAAACGGACTGATTAATAAGGAGCATTATTAGAGGATTGAGTAGAAGCGATTTTTTCTGAGACTCATGCTAATAATTGCATTGGAGACGGTCGTCCTAGTTTGTGCACGCTGTGAGAAACAGAATAGTCCTCTTCCCCACGGGTTAACGTTGTTATTCCTCGACAAACACTACAGAAAGTTCGTGTGCCGAGTCCGCTATCGGAGCGGGTCCCAGTAAGCCGGCATACTGGGAGAGTAGCAGGTGGAGCGTCAGAAAGAAGCTGCACTGGTTGCGTAGATCAGATAAGAGGCTGCACTTGTTGCGTGTGGTGATCAGGCAGAAGGCCATAAAAGCGCCAGAGGACGAGTTACCCTAGACAAGTGGTATATGAAACTTAAAATAGATATCTAAACAAATATCTTAAGTTTTTGGAGAAGATCTACCCACATCCCCGCCACTTCGTGCTTTGTCGGCGAGTTTATAGTCGGAGAGCTGTGCGTAAAGACGGATGTCAGCGCATTCCAGCTTGAACTTTAATGATGGCAGACTGAGTTGTTCTCTTCGTTCCTACTGTGATAGAGACAAGTTTTGGGGGAACAATCAGCTAAACAATATCAAACGGCATATGGGGTTTAGCAAGACCAGGTGCCCGGTGGCGCAGGAGCAGTGTGTTGTGCTGACGCTTTGTGTTACGTTGGTTGTGGCAGAGTCATCTCCTGTTTCGGCCTAACTTTATGTGGTTCTCTATCAGTAAACGAGACTTTTCCTACTAAAGGAATACGTAAAAGACTACATGGGTTTAATATATATCCCCTCGGTAAAGTATGTAACAAGTGTCTGATGTGATATTACACTTTTCCTCTGAATCATACTTCATACTTCGTGCCCTGTGTTTGCTGTAACGATGCATAGAACGCACCAGGTATGCTACTGGATTACTTGCATTACATGCTACAATATTAGCCATGCCATTGGCTCTTCAACCTTTTAAACTTTTAATAATTTGCAGTTAAACCACCAGTCCTCAAACTCCATGGCAGTCTGAGTCTCCCTACTTGTGGTTGAGCTGTGGGGGTCGTGGCCCTCCGATAAGCACCGAGATTTCAGATAGGCTGAAGACATCACTGGTATACATTGCGAGAGCATAGTGCTTACAACTTACCATTCGGTCTCTAATCATGCATTGAATAGTTGATGAGTTCTTAGTTGCGTGCAATAGTAAAGCAATAGGATAAATAAGTGGATAAAAAGTGATTAATAACTTGTATAGTTACATAAAACTTTTGTGCTTCGGTGATGTATTGTGGTGGTGACGCTTCGTGGGTGTCTGGCCAGGACCCATGTTGTTTCGCTGCTATAATGTGTTATCGTCGTTACTAAAGTAAGCAAAATCACTTAAACTCCCGACAGCCTTGTCCTTAAGACAACATTAAAGAGTTTTCGTACCTTACACTAAAGTTTCTAAAAACTCATTTCAGTGGTTTACCAACGCGTAGAAGGGTGAATGTCATTTCTGCATTCCCTACATCCCGTTTACCAGCTCAGGTAGCGAATCTGTAGTCCGACAGAATGAGACATGAAACTGGGTAATCAAAGAACGTGCGCGCAACAGATGAAAGTGCTTTAGTGTTGGTTTCGTAGCCTAATTAGATATAGTATGATTTTGAATGGGTTATAGATAATCTAAATGAATTCTGACTCCGTCGTGTTTACGTAACTTGTAACAGTTCCTGCAGAGGGATAGCCCACTCTGTAGGTTTGGGAATCCATGGCTGCGTGAAGATGCAGTAGGCCTATTTGATTTGCCATAGGTGATCGGAATGAAAAGTTGTCCGAAGTGCTTTGGTGTTGCCTTATGCGGTAAACAACCTCGTTTACATATCCTCCCATTTGTTTTAAAAGTTATTAGAAATGTAGTATTGTGACTCTGGCTACTTAACAGGACGTAGGACACGGCCGCAGCTATCATGCAAAGTGGATAGACTCTCGGAGATTGCGATCAGTCACACCCGTCTGTGACACAAGCTGAAGAAGCAAGGACGATGAGAGACAGTTCAACATAGCGAGTAAAATACTTTTGAAAACAAAACAAAAATAAAAAGACTATGTTTTGAACCTCGTGCGTCGCATAGACGGAGAGAGACGACTGTTAATCAAACCAGAGGAAAGTGCAAGTGCCACGTCTTAAGTTAATAGCCTGCGCTTAGTTTCAATGTAATGCTGTGGTCAGTGAAGGGAGAAAAGGGCTTCGGTTACGTATAGCCTACGTAAACTATTGAAAGTACGAATCGAATGTTTCTTTTGCAACTAATCCACCAAGATGCGTCTTTGATTTCATTCATGTATGGTAACCTGTCTAGCTGAAAGTTTACAGAATGGATAAATTGATAGTTACGTACAGTTGCCACTAGACATAGGCCTACTAGATTATGTTTGCCGGATCATCGTGCTTTGGTTTTTCAGTTTTTGGACATTAAGCAAACAGCAGTTCGAATCAAGATTGAAATGATTCTTATGTGGAAAGCACAATGTTTATTGGGTTTTGGAGTAGGCTAGATAAGGAGATGTTTGCGAACCGTACCCACTGCTCATTAGTGGGCGCAGGGGTTCCGCTCTAGACAGTCTTCGCAACAAATCTTTAGAATATTAGTTTACATAGAATGGTAATCTTTATATTCGACATGTTTCACATCAGCCCATGACTATATGTTGTGCTATGAAGCAAAGGTGCGGGAAGATGCGTTGAGGTTGTGTATTCTTTTTACTAATCGTGATTTTGTCCAACATAACCATAGTCTGAAAATTGTATTCGGAGTTTGTGAGTAGCCTACTTGGACCACTGTTTTAGGGAACGGCGCCACTTCTTGGGAGTTTGACATTCCGACGAGGTGCCAGGTGCAACCAAAAAGGCCATTAATTGCGAGTTGACATGGGAAACATCTCGAGCTCACGATCCCAAGGTGTTCTGTTTTTTGTCGCCTGTCTAATCAGGACAGAGTCGGATTTATGACCCTTGGTGGGGGTAGCGGACTTTCCAACATTTTTGGAGTTTCCAACGTTTTGGAATTTCCCAACATCTGTGCGTAGTGGAATTTCCCAACATTTTCCTGACAGTTAGGCTATCTCTGGGAAAGATATTTTCTGTAGGTTAAGTTCTGTTTCGGGCAGAGGACGATGCTATAGCCAGATTCACCGTTGTTACTTGGGTAAATATTACATTTTGGAAGTCTTTAGCCTTCACTACAAGGACTTGTCCTTTGATACATGTCTGAGTGTTTTTCCTTGAGGACCCTCCGACGATCCTGATAGTGATTTCCAGACGTTTACAATTACATGAGTTTTGTGAGGCAGAGTTCGAATGAATCCCCAAGTCCAGTAGCTGATCTTCTTAAAAGGTTGAATTTGAATTCCCTATCAAGTAAAAAGATCGACTAATTGTGCTGTTAATAGCGCGTTAGGATATCACACCTCGTTCTCATTAGATAGTTCCCCTAACATAGGCTTCTTGGAGTCAGTAGATAGAAGTTCATCGTCGAGTAGGCATGTGTGTTATAACAATGTACA
This sequence comes from Sardina pilchardus, assembly GCF_963854185.1. Classification (NCBI taxonomy): domain Eukaryota; kingdom Metazoa; phylum Chordata; class Actinopteri; order Clupeiformes; family Clupeidae; genus Sardina; species Sardina pilchardus. The sequence continues at coordinate 1,862,864 of NC_085000.1, read as the reverse complement.
ACGTTAATTGGAGGTTGCAAATGTGAATGGTAACTGTTTAGATATTTGGGACTTTACTTCTCAAGTCAATTTCATCGGCCCATAGTGAATCTTGCGCAGGATCCTCGTTAGTAGGTTGCTTCAGTCAACACGTAGAATCTCAAAGGAGCGTTGGCCATTTCAAACATTGTTGTTAAACTAGTTAGATTGCATATATTGGATATGGTAACATTGCTTTACAAATCATTTTGGACTTATAGTGACTTAATTGGGTAATTATCCTCTGAATGACCATGGTTGGTAAAAACGTCAGCGATGCATATTGGGGTTACTTTACAACCATCTCGGCAGCCCTCTAGAGGCTTGGGTAGAGGAGCCTTGGAAGCAGTGATGCGTGACGGAAACCAACTCTGTGGAGTTGTGGGGATCTGATCAGATAATGGTTCTCAGTCAGTAGACCAAGGACTTGTGGAATATCCTTTTCAAATTTCATACTATTACCCTTATTATAGAAATAAGTGACGTTAAATGGTTCGATGGAAACCTTTTGGGCAAGGTAAAAACGAAATTGTACAATGTCGGAGTTGGAATAGGCTCTGCTGATAGTCCTCCGTGAACCGTCCTGTTGAGACTATCATTTTATGCGATTTGATACAATTCAAAGACCACTGGGCTAGACTAATGAAAACTTTGACATATAGGCCTACTATAGGTTTTAATAGTTCCATATCACTCGGTAACATAATGCATATAACTTTCGATGAAGAACAGGTTACGTGATACGTTGGAGAAGTCCGGTAAGGTTAGGGCATTGTGCTGTTATGATATTGATGAGCAAGATGAGCCTCTTTAGTTATTGATAACTTGTGCAGAGGAAACGAAATTTCATGTGGAGAATGTCACACTTGGGCAATTGCCAGTTCAATACTAATGTTGTTACAGTTCAATGTGAGATGGAGACTGTAGTCATGTTTTTCTGCCCATAGCCTATGCCATTTTTTCTTGGAAGTCCCGATAACCTCGTCCCTTCTGGAATTGGTTCGTGCTGAATGGTATTGCATTGAGAGATTTCTGTCCGCACCTATAGGCGCGCCCGCAAGTTGACATGTTATCTATTGCGGGTAAAGTAGACAATAATAGGATAATTATAGTGACGTTGTCAAGAAAACAGTTGTATGTGTCCAAATAAGCAATTTATTGAAGATTTGAGCTACAGCGTCTGATTAAGAAACAACTTTTTGTGAGATTCCTGATTCTGTAAGAATCCTGTGACATGACTCGGTATAGCGGACAGTGTGGCAGAAATGGACTATTATATCATTGGTGTAACTTGCAGATTTTCTCTGTTTTTGCGTGCGTGGTCAGTAACAGATGCACACGCTTAACATGAAGATAAACTTACCGATTGTGTATTAATTGGACACAGTTTGTGTGTTGCTCGGTTATCCTTAGCAGTTGTTAATGTTACAAAAAGTCATATGGATGTATTTGAATTTACAGGTTTTGCCTAAGTTAGGCTACCACACCGCAGTGTGAAGAGGGAAATCAGTTACGCATATTTGCGCTGGAAGAAGTTGAATTGGTTTTCTGGACTCACGAGGCTCTCAGAAATGTAGGAGTAAGTTACTCCGTACAGAATCATCTTGGCTACCTCAAACTTGTGGATGCATATTCGGTGACAGAAATAGGAATGGTCTAATAGGTTTATTTGGATTTCAGCTGTAGTACTAATGTTAAAGTGCTTTCTACGAGAGACAACATATATTTCCATTGCAAAGTTCTCAATACGGGATAGTGTGAAGACACCCACACAGCTGGATGTTTCCCAGTGGAAGGTGACGTTAATGGTTTATTGTTAGAGGGGTTAGGGAATATCCTAGTTACTAGAAGGGGAATTTGTATTTTACATTTTATCTTGGATATTGTTAACCCCAGTAAACTTAAAGACAATATGTAGAAGTGAACGCAAACAGACATGATGGTCCTGCAGATGACCCCGACGCAGAGTGGGTAAGAAGAACTGGTAGGGGAGGAGACTCCCATGTCGGTACGATGTAGGTACGAAGTAAGACAGTTAGATGTCTTTAGACCTTTCTTGACAAAGCATCTCTCTCAACCATCTCTTATTATAGTCCTGAAAGCTCACGAAGTGCTGAGCAACAGTGAGGACTCACTTCTATGGGCAAGCAGTTCCGTAATTGGGTCTATACGTAAGTTTTTGTTCATTATACTTAGTAAGGTAAATATTGTGCCACAGTATTTAACTTTCTCAACGTTATTGAAGGCCTTATAGATGTGGTAGGCCAGAATATATAAAATCTCTGAATTTTTGGACAGTTGAATAATGACAATAATTTCCCCAGTGTTAAATGATAAAGAAAGATGTATTCAAAACCCTTTGTCCAATAGGGAACCAGTCATTATCAAGATAGTTCTAACCATGTTAAAGTCATGTTGTCGACATTTTTTGTGATATTATTTGCTGCAACGTAGAACGACCCTGTGCGTAAAAGCTTTGGGTCTCTGCCCATGTTGCGCTTGGACTTCACTTTTCGGATGAACCCTTAACTCTGGAGGCATAGGCCTTTTCCAACTTCTGCTTATTCTGTGAGTAGTACGATTGACAAATATGATAACTTCATTATTCTAAAAGCAGAGTAGGCTGCTCATTTAGTATGCATGTTTTTAACAATTTGCCACTTATGGCCTTAATCCGCATGTCATTGCGACAACTAACCATTGATCATACCTTGTGCTATGTTGCTGTGCCAGTCCACACATGGGTGAGTATCGTAGGATCAATTATGCTACTGATTTTGCATGATCATTTGTTGATGGACTATATGCTAACTTTAAATACAACAAAATATTTCCTCTACTACTTATGTTGTGTCTTTGTGAAGACTGATATATAACAATAAGTTTGTTTTCCATCTGACTGAATGGGCTACCCTCGACTAACTTTGTTGGACTAATATTGTGTGATTTTAACATTCCCGGTATGTACTGTAGCTTCACCTTTTCTGATGGCCTGTTTGGAAATGTACTTGTTTATGGCCCTGCATGTTATTCCTTCCTATACATTATGTGATGTTGCATGTATTCTGTGATACACGTAGAGCGGGAGAGGAAGTTTGAATGTTGCGCGGGATGATTTGAATCGTTCCCTTTTCTGCATCCACCAACATGTTAACCTATAGAGTCTTAATAGCATCCTGCACATAGTCGTGTGGTCACTCCGCATATTCAAGCATCACACAAATCTTTGAAAAAGCCTCGCATGTATGGCAATGGGGCGCTGGGTAAATCTTTGTTTATTTCTTAATGTAGTCCAAACCGAATGGAGGAGAACAGCCTCAAATGTGGCTCAAGCTCCACCTCAACAAATCACGGAATATCAAGCCATATCGGATTGGGTTCTGTTGAAGCTCACCTTGGCCCCGAACTCGAGTGCGGCGACGCGAGAGGTGACCGAAAGACGGTAGTATTGTTAATTTTGCTCCAGGCTAAAATTATACCCTTTCGTGTGGAACATATCTCTCCGCTAGGCTTGAGTGGTGGGCAAGGGACTACTACACAACCCTCGGATCCCATGGCTTTAGATAGTGTATCCTGATGATATATTTGATTTGATAAACACGTTCGTTTTATGCTTGTGGACTCTGTCCCCATATCGACAGATCTCAATTATTTAGCCTACAGATGTGTTTACCTTGATGTGTTTTTATGATTTTCAAACTTGAGCCCTTTGGGCTTCTTTGCAATACATATTGACTCGAATCCCCTGTGCGCCCTTTGCTCCAAGTAGGGGGTGTCGTGTCTCATAGGCCCCACCCATGGAGCACCGAACGCATGCGTGAATTCGCGCCCACTTCGCTGCTTTTGCGTCAGCGCAAATCAGCCAGATGTGAGATGTCCTCTCAAGGAGAGACACCTGCCTTGAAAACCTTGCTTAAGTAGATAAAGAAAGTAACGTAACAGAAACCATATAGTACACTGTTGTCCCGCTAACCACTATTGAATCAAGTGCGCCAGTTTGAATAAAAAAGAAGGAATGTGCGTAACTGTTGAAGAACGTGTGTGATTAGGCCTATTTGAACAAATAGCCTAATAGCTCCGAAAGACTGAAATGAACGCTTGGTGACTGAGGAACGTGTGAGACTGAAAGTTGTGAAGACTGGATGAATGACGCTATACAATTCTTATCCAATAAACGACAGAATGACTGAACAAAATGTTATGCTATGAAAGTGCCAATACAACATACAAGAAGTGTTACGTTAGATATGGGGTTTTGGGGAATAATGTGTGAAAATAAAAATGTATGAAAATACTATAAAACGACTTACGTGCCTTCAATAAAGACATGCCTTTTACCTGATTAAATAAACCACGACAATGTAACCAAATGCAATGAAATACTTATAATCCTGAATGTAACAAATATACACCCTGCGAACGCAACTGTGTACGATGTTTGAACCAAACATGTTTAAGTAGCCAAGGCTATACACTGTTGAATGTAACCAAGTACTCTCAATAGAATGTAATATGTATGCTACATCTTAATGTGTAATGTCTGTTATCAAATGTAAACTCTTTGTATGTTAAAACCTGTAAATGCCGATATTGAATGCATCTTTGTCTCAACTAGAATGTTCTCGTCAACACTGAATGTATGTAAAACTCTGCTTTGTAACCCGGAGATGTGTGCCTTTGACTGTCTAGAATGTTCTGAAGTAAGTTTAGTTTCCATCAAGTTCTGTGAAGAGGGCACCGCCCCAGGAATGTGTAGGGGAGGACCATGGGGTCACGGAAAAATGAGGACATAAGCAGGTCAACTAAAGTTCGGGGCGGCTTCTTCTTCTTTCCTCGTCTTACGTGTTGTGTTACTCTGTAGCTCCTGATAGTTATTATGTGAACTCCGTACGTCGTCGCGAAACCAAGTATGCGGGACTTAGTGCTCCAGTGAACATCGGAACTCCGCATCATCCACCTGCTGCTCGTGGCCTTACACCCGGACAAGGGAGATCACTGAACGAGAATTCATCTGGACTCTTTGCTTTTTTCGACACTATTGAATTAATTTCTTTCGTTTTTCCTTTTTCAACACAAAATGGAATTACTACGTCTATTGGATTAATTTCTTTTGTTTTTCCTTCTCACCACAAAATGGAATTATCTTTTTCCTACATATTGTAACCAACAAGCCGTATTGTGCCGCATTTTTGCTGTATTTAAAAATGCTGAATTATAAAACTATTTTAATCCAACGTCCGATTCTTTCAGCTTGTATTCTGTTTTGGGACGAGGCTACCACTTCCCAAACAGGATGGTAAAGATAACGTCTCTCTTCTGTGATTCTTTTCTATTCTTTCTGAGTCTTAGTTTAAGCCTTGAAACTAAGCACCTCTTATAAATGACCTGAGTTTCAGCTGTTTCCTGAGACCGAATGTTTTACGCGTGAGTTAACTGTCAGGGCCTTGATGTTCCACTGACTTCTTATGTACTAAAAAGCCTGGTTATTCTTTGGGAAGACTTGACCACCTTCCTCTAGACAGTCCGGGGTTTATCTGTACACATAGAAGTCTTAGGTCATTGACATCACAGAGGTCGGCGCGTAACCTAACCTGACAGTAGGTGCCTGGTATTATAGTTCGGCTATAAGATTCGATTGTGGTGGCCGGTGTACGTGCGGACAGCTGAGGGCTTATCGTACAGGCCATCCTTTCAACTCCAGGCAACAACACAATAGTTTACAGAGAGTTGATAGTGTGAAGGTAGACAGTTTAAAGTTGAAACATTCTCAGTTCTAACTTAACTAATGATTTCTATTCATGTTAAAATGTTGATTAGCTAACTTAGCTAATGATTTCTAACAGTTGTGCTAAAAATGCTAATTATGCTAGCAATGCTAACTTTACTAACAATGCTAACCAGATTGATTAGCTAACTTAACCGATGATTTCTAACAGTAATGCTAAAAATGCTAACTATGCTAACAATGCTAGATTTGCTAACAATGCTAACCAGGTTGATTAGCTAACTTAGTTGATGATTTTTTGCAGTTATGCTAAAAATGCTAGCTATGCTAACAATGCTAACCATGCTAACTAGATAACTTGCTAGTGAGGACTTTTATTTTGAAACATTTGTTGCTAGGGTATCCATGGTGGCCACTATCAGGAAACAAGAAGTTACTGCAGTATAATCATGTTGGTTGCTATGGAAACGGTCATAAACGCTTAATTTAAATGGTTGCTATGTTGGTTGCTAGGTACATGGAGGTTTTGTGTAGTTGACTGGAGGCATAGTTGATGATAACTGACAGTTGGAATGGTTGAACAGTTAAATAGTTGAGTAGTTTCAATGGTTAAATTATTTAATGGTGTATTATTGAAGTGAGGACTTTCATTTTGAAACAGTTGTGGACAGAGGAAACAGGATATGTAGTCTTCAGAGAGATTGTATGCTTATAGCCAGAGAAACTGACAGTTGATACAGGTGTAATCAATTTAACTGGCTAGTCTTAAGAGAGCCAGAGTGTATATGCTTGAAGCCTGAGACAGAGTAAATAATTTAAAAGTTGAATGTAGTCTAATTAATGTTGATAGACAGAGTTTAATGGATGTTGATAGACAGTTTAATGGGTGGATGAGTGAATGGTCTGAAGAAGATGAATGGATAGAAAGTTGGATGGAATGTGCCTTATATTCTTGAGAGACACAGCTCTCTACTGAGAGTAGTGGATACAGATACAGGTGTAATCAATTTAACTGGCTAGTCTTAAGAGAGCCAGGGTGCGCTCTTAAAGCCTGAGACAGAGTAGATTGTTTAAAAGTTGAATGTAGATCGTCTAATTGATGTTGATAGGCAGACTGTTTAGAATGGGTGGATGAGTGAATGGTTTGAAGAAGATGAATGGATAGAAAGTTGGATGGAATTAGGAAGACTTATGTTGATACAGTTGATACAGGGGAACAGAAAATGTAGTCTCAAGAGAGCCAGTGTGCCTGAGAGAGAGAGAGAGCTGCTGCACCTGGACTGGCCACCTGGCGTAACATTCTAATTGCTGCCGTGATGTCATAATGAGCAATGTTAAGTCTATGGGGATATAGCTCAATGTTAAATCTATGGGGAAATCGTTTTTTAATTCATAGTTTAAAAAGTATAAAAGTTACAAAGTTGAAAAATACAAAGCACACATGGCATAAGCAAGACCTACGCAACAACGTTTGAATGAAGTTTCTACGTTAAACGGTTCAAGCTGAATTGCGCGCGTTAGAAGAAGAACAACTAGAAATTTAATTCCAAGGAATTACCAGTGCATGAAAATGCAAAAATAGATAGATAATGTAGATATGGTTACTAAGGTGTAGCTAGGGTAAACATGGTGGTTGCATAGTTTACAGAGAGTTGATAGTGTGAAGGTAGACAGTTTAAAGATGAAACGTTCCAGTTCTAACTTAACTAATGATTTCTATTCATGTTAAAATGTTGATTAGCTAACTTAGCTAATGATTTCTAGCAGTTACGTTAAAAATGCTTACTATGCTAGCAATGCTAACAATGCTAACCAGGTTGATTAGCTAACTTAACCGATGATTTCTAGCAGTAATGCTAAAAATGCTAACTATGCTAACAATGCTAAATTTGCTAACAATGCTAACCAGGTTGATTAGCTAACTTAGTTGATGATTTTTTACAGTTATGCTAAAAATGCTAACTATGCTAACAATGCTAACTATGCTAACCATGGTAACTAGCTAACTTGCTAGTGAGGACTTTTATTTTGAAACATTTGTTGCTAGGGTATCCATGGTGGCCACTATCAGGAAACAATAAGTTACTGCAGTATAATCATGTTGGTTGCTATGGAAACGGTCATAAACACTTTTTAATGGTTGCTATGTTGGTTGCTAGGTACATGGAGGTTTCATGTAGTTGACTGGAGGCATAGTGGATGATAACTGACAGTTGGAATGGTTGAACAGTTCAATAGTTGAGTAGTTTCAATGGTTAAATGATTTAATAGTGTATTATTGCAGTGAGGACCTTTATTTTGAAACAGTTGTGGACAGAGGAAGTAGTGAAACAGGATCTGTAGTCTTAATGAGATTGTATGCTTAAAGCCTGAGACAGAAGGTGCTTCTCATAGCGTTTACGTGTCCTCTCTCGCTCCTCACTGATCTACATAAAGAATGATGGAGCGGCAACAATGGGATAGTCTAGCCCTTCTTCTATCTTTCTTTATGTAGATATTTGAGGATCGAGGATCGAGGGAGGACATATAAACGCTGCTTGAGAGGGACCCACAGTAAATACTTTAAAAGTTGTATGTAGATAGTCTAATTAATGTTGATAGATAGAATGTTTAATGGATGTTGATAGGCAGATTGTTTGACAGTTTAATGGGTGGATGAGTGAATGGTCTGAAGAAGATGAATGGATAGAAGGTTGGATGGAATGTGCCTTATATTCTTGTTAAGAGAGACACTGATACAGCTCTCTGAGAGTAGTTGACACAGGTGTAATCAATTTAACTGGCTAGTCTTAAGAGAGCCAGAGTATCTTAAAGCCTGAGACAGAGTAAATAATTTAAAAGTTGAATGTAGATAGTCTAATTAATGTTGATAGACAGAGAGTTTAATGGATGTTAGACAGATTGTTTAATAGATGTTGATAGACAGTTTAATGGGTGGATGAGTGAATGGTCTGAAGAAGATGAATGGATAGAATGTTGGATGGAATGTGCCTTATATTCTTGTAGAATGGAGAGACACAGCTCTCTACTGAGAGTAGTGGATACAGATACAGGTGTAATCAATTTAACTGGCTAGTCTTAAGAGAGCCAGCCTGAGACAGAGTAGATTGTTTAAAAGTTCAATGTAGAGCGTCTAATTGATGTTGTTGATAGGCAGACTGTTTAGAATGGGTGGATGAGTGAATGGTTTGAAGAAGATGAATGGATATAAAGTTGGATGGAATTAGGAGGACTTATTTTGATACTGTTGTGCGCAGAGGATACAGGGGAACAGAATATGTAGTCTTCAGAGAGGAGCCTGAGAGAAACTGACAGTTGGTGCCCAGGTGGCTGACCAGCTGGGGTAACATTCTAATTGCTGCCGTGATGTCATAATGAGCAATGTTAAGTCTATGGGGGAAATGGTGATAGTTTTTAACTAATAGTTTAAAAAGTATAAAAGTTACAAAGTTGAAAAATACAAAGCACATATGGCATAAGCAAGACCTACGCAACAAAGTTTGAATGAAGTTTCTACGTTAAACGGTTGAAGCTGAATTGCGAGCGTTAGAAGAAGTTTAATAATAACTAGAAATGCAATTCCAAGGAATTACCAGTGCATGAAAATGCAAAAATAGATAGATAATGTAGATATGGTTACTAATGTGTAGCTAGGGTAAACATGGTGGTTGCATCGTTTACAGAGAGTTGATAGTGTGAAGGTAGACAGTTTAAAGATGAAACATTCCAGTTCTAACTTAACTAATGATTTCTATTCATGTTAAAATGTTGATTAGCTAACTTGGCTAATGATTTCTAGCAGTTGTGCTAAAAATGCTAATTATGCTAGCAATGCTTACTTTACTAACAATGCTAACCAGGTTGATTAGCTAACTTAACCGATGATTTCTAGCAGTAATGTTAAAAATGCTAACTATGCTAACAATGCTAAATTTGCTAACAATGCTAACCAGGTTGATTAGCTAACTTAGTTGATGATTTTTTGCAGTTATGCTAAAAATGCTAGCTATGCTAACATTGCTAACCATGCTAACTAGCTAACTTGCTAATGAGGACTTTTATTTTGAAACATTTGTTGCTAGGGTATCCATGGTGGCCACTATCAGGAAACAAGAAGTTACTGCAGTATAATCATGTTGGTTGCTATGGAAACGGTCATAAACGCTTAATTTTAATGGTTGCTATGTTGGTTGCTAGGTACATGGAGGTCTCATGTAGTTGACTGGAGGCATAGTTGATGATAACTGACAGTGGAAATGGTTGAACAGTTCAATAGATGAGTAGTTTTAATGGTTAAATGATTTAATAGTGCATTATTGCAGTGAGGACTTTTATTTTGAAACAGTTGTGGACAGAGGAAACAGTTAACAGGATATGTAGTCTTCTGAGAGAGATTGTATGCTTAAAGCCTGAGAGGGAGAGAGCTGCTGCAGGTGGCCCTGGCCACCTGGCATAAGATTCTAATTGCCCTATTATGATGTCATAATCACAATGTTAAGTCTATGGGGAAATTTTAATAGTTTTTAATTTATAGTTTAAAAAGTATAAAAGTTACAAAGTTGAAAAATACATAGCACGGGTGTCCTAAGCAAGACCTACGTTACAAAGTTTGAATGAAGTTTCTACGTCAAACGGTTGAAGCTGCATTAAATACGTTAGAAGAAGAATAATAAGAAGCCTAGGAAGAACAGTACAGTGCATTTTCATGCACTGTAATAAGAAGAATAGGAAGAACAGTACAGTGCATTTTCATGCACTGTAATAAAGATAAGAAGAAGCCTTGGAAGAACAGTACAGTGCATTTTCATGCACTGTAATAAGAAGAAGAATACTTTGGAAGAACAGTATAGTGCATTTTCATGCACTATAATTATCCGGTTAGCATGATTAGCATGCTGCACAGATTAAAACTCTTGCATTCAAGTTGATTGACCATCTCAATACAATGTCTTCCAACTCCAAGACTTAAAAGGGCCTGTCCCAATGAGGAAGTTACTAGCTTACCTTGAAACTTTCACACACGTGGGGAAACTGAATAGGCTAGTCAAACCACTCGCTAACATCACCTACAGGCGCCCAGATGAGTAAGCCTAATAGCCTTGCTAATGAGCTCATGATTCACGACTTTACCAGATGTGAGAAAGCCGCTGAATCTGAAAACAAAGTTTGCATGCAAACACATGTACCAAAAAATAATGCTCATAACAGGTTCGAATATTAAGAGCTGCCTAAAATTCGTTCGAATATCATATATTTTTCAAAAATTCGAATTATATTCGAATAACGAAGTTCGGAGTCAAAGCCCTAATATCAACAAACCCCTCTACTCTGCAAAATCCTTCTAAACATGGTTAGGTATAAGACTGAAAAGTTTGGTGTATGTAGATGCTTGTGAAGTGGAGATTTTGTTCTCCGAGTGAGAGAGGAAACTCATCCATATCCGCCTTATATTCAACACATTGGACAAGAAAGGCTTAATATACAAAATTGCCCAAGGGATATCACCGGGCACCCTCTTAAATCTTAAAGAGGTACACCTACTCTACTAGATTCAGCAAAAAAAAAAACTTTAACCAACAAAACCAGGTCTGACCTGGGTTGGCTGCAACCTGACCCCATGGCTTAGTGACTGGTCTGGTCTGCCAAAAGCTCACGAGAACCTTAAACGAACACTTCACTTTTGTCGGTTAAAGATTTTTTTTTTGCTGAATCTAGTAGAGTAGGTGTACCTCTTTAAGATTTAAGAGGGTGCCCGGTGATATCCCTTGGGCAATTTTGTATATTAAGCCTTTCTTGTCCAATGTGTTGAATATAAGGCGGATATGGATGAGTTTCCTCTCTCACTCGGAGAACAAAATCTCCACTTCACAAGCATCTACATACACCAAACTTTTCAGTCTTATGCCTAACCATGTTTAGAAGGTTTTAGCAGAGGGGTTTGTTGATATATTATTCTTAGCCTGATTTACATGACATTTTATTCCAAAAAACATGGCGAAAATGGATTTTTTAGAGGCTGGTATAGTATTTTCTGATTTACTGAATAACTAAATGAGATATCCATAATTCCCTCTCTAAAATACTTTTCATCTCTTATGTCAACAAAATGAAAAGAAAAAAATTTAAACTGGCTTTATCCCATGTTCAGATTTGATCTTTTTACCTTTATGCAAATCAGCGCATATACTTACATCAGACCTAATTTGCATATTCAAACATTACATTTCAGAAAACTTGTAATACATTTATTTTTCATATTGATCTAAGTAATCAACTGGTGAAATTTCATAGTGATATCTGCTTGTTAATTGTTTTACCCTATTCACCTGTAGTATATCCGCCTTATAGTCAACACACTGGACAAGAAAGGCTTAATATACGAAATTGCCCAAGGGATATCACCGGGCACCCTATTAAATCTTAAAGAGGTACCCCTAGTCTACTAGATTCTGCAAAAAAAAAAACTTTAACCGACAAAACCAGGTCTGACCCCATGGCTCCCTGACTAAAATCATGTCATTCGGATGTATTTTGAGAAAGTTCGAGCTCACCGTTTTTAGCCAAAACTCGTTAGCCTGGAAGTGACCGGGGCGTGTCCTTTCGCCGCTACAAAACACTATTTTTATACCTCTTCTACTGTTCCAAACAACACTACACTTACGTGGTAGTGAGTAGAGGGTCCCTAAAGCCAAACCGAAGTATCCCCACGTCTTTATGTGGTCGGATAGAGAGTCCAGAATGAATTTAATCGAGTCAGTACCTTTCCGGAAATGTCGCTGCTGCAGCTGGCAACGTTTTAACAACACTTTACTAACATTTCCGGAAAGGTACGGACTCGATTAAATTCATTCTGGACTCTCTATCTAAAAATCTCTAAAAATCTTATTGCCTTAAGCAGGATACAGATCATTCACAGCAGTGGCAATCCTAGTCTCTGCTCGACACACACACAGAAAATGGCTTGTCTGGTTTCTATTTCATATTTTGAATTCAGAATTTGTATACATTTTGTTAACAATTCATAGCATTATAGGATCTGCATAATTACTTATAGCTTAAAATTTGATATACTTTGAATAATTTGAATACTTCATATTGATTACACTTGTCTTTAATGATATTACAGGGGTGGTGTGTAGGTCTAATTGAGTGCCGTCACTTTAAGAAGTACCGTAGCCTACGTGAACATAATTAGATTTCATTCGGTTTTAGGAAAATAGTCACGCATAGTTCAAGGATACATGTTTTCATTCAATAACATGAATGTTCAAAAAACTAACGACGGTAAAGACAAATTTTTCCGGTGTAATAGAAAAGATGAGTGTCCAGCAATGTTAACATCTATGATTTAGGTAGCCTACCGTGGCATGGCATTATCAGAGCGGTAGATAAAACAGAGTGGCGACACTCCCGTCGACCTCCATAGGAAAAAATGGCAGCGCTTTTTCCAGACTATTTCCTCGTTATGGGGCTTTTGGAACTGTTTACAGCCAATCTCTTGGTCAGTAGTCAATGAGTTAATTGATTACACCTTCCAGCATCAGAAGTACATCCCACCCTCCTGCGATTCAGCCATTTAGCACAGGTTATTTTGGAACTTTTGACCGTGGCGGCAACATCGCAACTCTCTCTTTCTATGGCTCTGGGCATTATGAGTTGTCCGTTCACTTTTTCCTTGGTCATGTTTAATTGGCTGGGCGCTTAACTTACTCTACCATGACTTGTCTTGGAGTTTGGTAGCCTATATCTGTTACCTATATCTGTTATATCCAATGAGTGACAACCAGTGCTGAAAATAAAACGTTACGGTATTCTCCTGATAACGTTAGTGGAATGGATTTAATGTGAATGTAGCCATAAAAAGACGCAGAGTATATATGATACAGCGCACATTTGCGATGAAAATGTTCCGCCTTTTTAAAGCAGATGTAGCCTACACCGAATCGTGGTTAAATACATCATTTAGACAACTGAATCAGTAGGATACCATTTTTGTTTCATAGAAGCTGGAAGGAATTTAACGCACAGTCTCCACACCGTGTTTAGCCTATCAACCGTGATAATAATATTTGAAATGAACGCGGTAATTGTTACCGTCATCATTTTTATCATGGTTTACCGTTTCACCGATAATCACTACATAGTCACCAACTGATAACGAACAGATTGAAGAAAAAGAAGAATGGATTTGGAGTGACACTTCTTGCGTGTGTGAGAGCGCGAGGTTGATGCTGAAAGCGTGAGTGTCTAGCCAGGTGCTCAAGAGTTGTCAACTCTGAAATTTGCATACAGATGCCAGTGTTTCCCACAGATTAGAAGGCAATGTGTGGTGGTCGCCCCATGTCTGACGGGGGGGGGGAGATGCACCTATATTTTTCATTGCATCGCCTTTTTATCGCTCTCCTTTCATATAATGTAATTTTTTTTTTTACCAAGATGTGAAGCTTGTCTTTATTTGAAACACACACACATTATGTAATTATTTACATTATATAGGCCTATACTGACATTTCTGATATTCATAACAGCAAACTTTATGCAGATTATAGCCTACTATTCATATTACAACTCCACTTCTTAAATTCAGCTGTCTGGTTGAAGCCTCAAAATATTGTAAACATAGCAGGCTAAGCTTATCATACTCTACTGGTTGGACTGTTCAGTTTCCCCACATGTGTTTAAAGGGATATTCCGCCATTTGTGGAAATACGCTCATTTTCCACCTTCCCTCGAGCAAAACAATCGATATTTACCTTGTTCCCGTTCATCCAGCCATTCTGTGAGTCTGGCGATACAACTTTTAGCTTCAGCCTAGCATAGATCATTGAATCGGATTAGACCATTAGCTTCTCGCCTGCTAGCTTCATGTTTAAAAGTGACTAATATTTCTGGTAATTTTCCCATTTAAAACGTGTGTCCTCTCAAGTTAGAAAGTGCAATAAGACCAACTGAAAATGAACCCTGCCGTTTTTCTAGGCTGATTTGACATGGAACTACACTCTCATCTGGCGTAATAATCAAGGCAACTTGCAGCTACTGGCACTACTACTGCTTGATGTCTATGGGGACTATTTTCAGATGCTGCGTACGATATCACTGCGCCTATGGTACGTTTGCAAGTTGCCTTGATTATTACGCCAGATGAGAGTGTAGTTCCATGTCAAATCAGCCTAGAAAAACGCCAGGTTTCATTTTCAGTTGGTCTTATTGCACTTTCTAACTTGAGAGGAGACACGTTTTAAATGGGAAAATTATCAGAATTCTTAGTCACTTTTAAACATCAAGCTAGCAGGCGAGAAGCTAATGGTCTAATCCGATTCAGTGATCTATGCTAGGCTGAAGCTAAAAGTTGTATCGCCAGACTCACAGAATGGCTGGATGAACGGGAACAAGGTAAATATCGATTGTTTTGCTCGAGGGGAGGTGGAAAATGAGCGTATTTCCAAAAATGGCGGAATATCCCTTTAAGTTTCAAGGTAAGCTAATACTTTTTCTCCTTGGGACAGGCCCTTTTAAGTCTTGGAGTTGAAAAACATTGTTGGTCAGTCAACTTGAATGCAAGAGTTTTAATAAAATGTCTGCAGCATAGCCTACTAATGATGCTAACCGAATATAACAGTAATTTAGCTAGTCGTCTTCTGTGCGTCAATGCGTCCACGATTGTGAATGTTTTATTTGGATTAAATGTGCATGTGGAGGGCGGCTGTCCATTGAGCGCGCACGAGAGCGGGGCAAGGAGAATGAGTTTACTTCTACTGTTTGGTAATTAAGTTGCACGCATAGACTGCAAAAGTTGCGGGAGAACTTTATGCTTCTACCCGAGCAGCGTCAGGTGCATCAGTGCGACCACCGATGATCTCGTTGGTTTTCATGGAGACAGAATGCACTTTTAGGTCTATGAGACAGACAGCCGCGGTGTGCACGGAGGGTAGGGCCTGTGCGTGTTTGTGTGTATGAGAGACAGAGAGGGAGCGCAGGGAAAGGAAATTCAGCTTTACGAATGCTGCGTGTTTTTCAATAGCGTTTTAAAATAAGAATGAATAAATAAATAAATAAATAAATAAAAGAATAACGAAACGCAATATGTGGCGGCCGGTGCTGAATCTGTGGCGCACCGCCACAAATTTGTCTATGTGTGGGAAACACTGGATGCGCAAAAATTGTACTATACTTTGATCCACTTGGTGTGGATTCATTTCAGGAGCAAAATGCGAATGAAAGGGTTGAAATCAGTACTCGCACACATGCAAGCATTTTACATTTTATACCCGCACTAATATATTTTTACTCGCAAATGCGACGACCCGCTCGCACTGTACAGGCCTGATATGAACAGTAGGCTATCTGCATAAAGTGTGCCGTTATGAATATCAGAAATGAAGGATTTCCTCTTTTTATATATCTTACTATATTATATCATATTATATTATACAGATATAATATAATACTAGACAATTTAAATGTTATTTATATATAAAAAAATAATAATAATAATAAATAAAAACACCGTTATAATAAGCCTATGACAATAAAATTTGCTTTGGTTAAAATAAAAAAATAATCGTGATAATTAATCGTGATATCAATATTGCTGAAAATAATCGTGATAATCATTTTGCCCATTATCGTGCAGCCCTAGTCAGTAGACATTAAGAAGTCATGCTTATTTCAAATATCACCGACAACAGTAGTCCGACTAAGATATTGTCATTTAAAAGATGTCATTTAAATTTGAAGTTGCAGCCCTCAACTCATGTTGATGTTGTTATGCTGTGTTTTAGTCTGATGCACCTCCCTACACTTAAACCGCTCACAAAAAGTAAGGAAACCTGACTTTGGCCCATTTTATCTCCACTTTAATAATACCAATCACTAAAGTGTTTATGTCATTTTCATCGTTTATTAGTCACCTTTACAATGAGGTATAGCTTGTAAGCATTGGGCTCCCATGGAATGAGCAACACAAGCAAACGTGTAAGTAGTGCCAACGAAAAATGTGCCAAAATGGCCTGTTATGCTGTTGGAATTCACCTTTGTTACTTCAAGCATTGACGATTGCACTCTCCCATAGAAATGAGGAAAACAAAACATGTTAGGCATACATTTGTTCATTTTATACTCAGTGGCAGGGCCCTCAGTAGCGTGTAGAGGATCCATATGCAGCCACAACAGCTTGGCACCTTCTTCTGATGCTGGTCACCAACCTGGCTACATTCTGCTGTGGGAAGGCATTCCATTCCTCGATAAGGATCTGTTAAGTCAGCCAACCTGGTTCTGTTGGTGACTCTGGCACGTACAGCACCCCCAAGCTGATCCCACAAGTGTTCAATTGGGTTGAGGTCTGGACTCACGTCACGGCAGGCCATTCTATCCTTTCCACTCCCACATTCTGGAGGTACTCTCTGATGATCCCAGCTCTATGGGGGCGAGCGTTGTTATCCTGGAGGATGGCATTTGGTCCCATATTCTGGAGATATGGAATTGCCACTGGCTCCAGAATCTCATCCCGGTATCTAAACTCACCTGGTAGCACTTGAAGCCCAAAACGAGATGGCTGGCAGCAGAACCCCATTACTGGCACATTTTTGGTTGGCACTACTCAGACATTTGGCTGTATTGCTCATTCCATGATTGCCCTATGCTTACAAGCTATACCTTATTGTAAAGGTGACAAATCAACGATAAAAATGATAAGAAACACTTTACTAGTTAGTATTACTAAAGGGGAGATATAATGGGCCAAAGTCAAGTTTCAGTAGTGTTTTAGCATCCGGGCATGCCAGCTCTGCTAGTTACCACAGCTGCAGCTACAAACGTGTCGGATAAAAAATGTCTAACGTTATGAAACCCAAAAAATCTCGTTATGAATCCGAAATACGTCCGAAATAAAACAATTGTATCTGATTGAGACGGCTGAAAACGGAGAAGAATTTGAAGACAGACGTCAATGTTGTTAATTTGCTCCTGGACCGTAATTCACCATTCTGGCTAACTTACTTGTACTTAATGTAAATGGACATTTCAAATATTCATGACAGTCAAACAAAGTTATGCATGTTCGTGCAAAGTAACGTTGTGTTTGTGCATATGGAGGAGGTGGGTCATTGATTTGAAGGTAGGCTAAGGAATTGTTTGGGAAACAAAAATGGCGAGCAGTCATTGCTAACGTTAGCAATGCATTATCAGAGTCCGTTTCTCTGTCATTATGCTAAGACGCTGAGGAAACCAATATTATCACTTGCCATTGAAAGCTGTAGCAGCCTATGTTCCTGCTGGATCCCGAAGCCTAGCGGGCAACCATGACTCAGAGGGGAGGGGGAGGGGATACACCACTCTACAGTATTTTGAAAGTAATTGCAGTAGTAATTTTGGCCAAAATCCTACATACGGTTCCTTTAAAAAGTATAAAAGTTACAAAGATGAGAAACACATTGCACAAGTGTCCTAAGTAAGACCTATGTAACATAGTTTGAATGAAGTTTCTACGCTAAACTGTTGAAGCTGAATTAGATGCGTTAGGAGAAGAAGAAGAATACTTAGGAAGAACAGTACAGTGCATTTTCATGCACTGTAATAACTTCACTTAATTAGTGGGCTTGCTGCAGGCCCATCTATTGTTATCCATCGCCCGTTTTTTGAGAACGCCTCTTCTCCTAGAGCGTTTGAGCTATCGACGCGGTTCAAACACTAAAAAATCAGGTGTTTCCCCATTGAAATGAATGGGGGACTGTTCAGGCGTTTACATCACTGCCCCCTGGTGAGCAAGCCCACTCTTGCAGCTCCTTAACGGAGATGCACATTTCTAGTTTTAACTATGCTTTAAAATTGAAATAAACTGAAATTGAAATCAAAATGGCTATATACTGCATTCTATTGGATAAATGAGCGGTAGCCGGTCTTCTTGGTGGATCAAAAACAAGTCAGCTGCAGATGCACATTACCTTTGAGTGCAGAGACTCGGGAGACTCCAACATGTGGAGCAGCTCGGAGTTGTCGATCTCCAGCAACATGCCAGTAATCTTCCCGGCCAGGCTGGGGTGCAAGGCGTAGATCAGGGGGTACAGACGCTCACCTGGACAGTCGGATGGACACGGATAAAAAAATAAATAAAACACCAAAAGGTGCTTATGGGGTAAAATCTACATTTATTAATTTGCCAGATGCCTTTATCCACAGCCGTAAAAAATATCAAAAGAATAGCCTCACTAGCTCCCCTTTTTACTCGTTTTATTGGAAGTTTTCACCCATTACGTTTTGAGCCTCATGCTCTTCCTCACTTGCAAAAACAGAGAATAAGATTTAATCTACAATGCAGAGGGGACTTAAAGGGACATTGTGTAAGATTTCCAATGGTTTGTTACCAAAATCAACATTTCCCATTCATAAATGTGGCCTCATTCATGTTTAACTACCACTACCACCAATTCGAAGCATTCCTATTGGCTCAGAAGTCCACATTTAAATATTCATAGCTCAGACCGACCCTGCATTTACGTGCGCCATATTGAAATACGGGTAGTCGCTAGGGACATTATGCAAAATACTCCATGGAAATACTACAGCTCTGTCTGACGTCTGAATGCATGGATCTATCCACTGCAGGGCTCGACATTAACGGTAGCCCAGTAGCCCCGGGCAACCAAATTATGACAAGTGGCAACCAATTCCTCACTCCTGGTTGCCCCTGTGGCAACCACAACATTGCCCCATTTTTCCTGTGGTTTGATTATTATTTTCATTGTTTGGTATAATTATCAGTACATAGGCTACACATACATTTCAGCATTTCCCACATGTGGTGGGCAACGTAAACTTAATTTTCTGACTAATTTTCTAAACAAATTAAACTTTTTTCAAGTAGGCTAGGCATAAAGATTAGTGTTGCACGGTTCACCGATAGCCTACTACAAACTAAAAATGTCACAATGGCTAATGTTAGCCTACTTTACGATACTTTTAACAATGACCGTGTTCTTCTGAAGTAGCCTAACATGCGTGTGCGCAAGGCACCCCCTCCTCTTGAAGATAGCCAGAGTCTGTGCGTCTTTTCCCCCCTCACACACACGTATGCGCAGCAGTGCCATAAACAGCCAAACATGGCTGCTAGTTTAAGTGATGCTATTGTAACACATAATAATAGGCTAATATCAAGTTGATATGCTCTCTTGCATCTCTCAAATTTGTGTTGCTAACCTGTCTAGGCTATGGGATTTAGGCAATTTTGGGTTCATTTAGAAAGCTACGCAACCTTGACAAACTTTTACATCTGGAGAAAGCTCCTGCCATGCCGCTATCAGGTCATGTCATTCGTGTAGTGGTCACTAAAATCATTAATGAACATTAGAAGACACTTATCTCTTCTATGATCCCAAAAAGATTGTCTTCGACTTCTTATATTTTCGGAAATGTGTTTAATCTAATGATATAGAAAACAATGAATTGCACCTCGGATTGCATCCGTATGCGTAATGCGCAACTAGACTGTGTTAGCTAATTACTCTCCCCGCGTATTTCTTAAAGTGACAGGCACTCAATTACACCTACTGTACACAACCAATGTGCACTCAATTAGCCCTACACACCGCATTAAACATACTGTAGTATGTATCCAAGACATTAAAGATGTGCCTTGTTTTAGTGCACAGAGAAAAATAACAGGCCTTTTATAATGGGGCAACCATTTTTTTGTATTTGGCAACCAAAACCTCATGCCTGGTTGCCCAGTTGGCAACCACTTTTAAAAGCTAATGTTGAGCCCTGATCCACTGAATTTCCTACATTCAGCGATGTAAGTTATGAACCCGTTTTCTACAAGCCAACATTCCAACACTGAAATTGTATTTTCCAATGAAACAAATAAAATAACTTTGATCGTGATCCGTCACTGTCTCAGCAATGCCCTTTAGTTTAGTGCAAAGCCCCTTTTCCACTCCCAAACTAGTCCGATTCTACTCGGTTCGATATAGCTCTGTGTCACTTGACTGCAGATTCGTAAAGAAACACAAGCACCCACATCATAGGGTGCGTTCGTAAATTCAATCTAACACTCTGAAAAATAGAATAATGCTCTGAAGTTCGAAAAAGACGAGCATTCTAACTCCCAGTGAATTATTTGTGATTATTTGTGTTTACGTTCACTATATGGACGCCACTACGGCACTTTTGAAACCGGATTTATGTATCATTCAGAACTCAATTCCACTGATGCAAGAGCTTTCTTGACAGTGATGATGAAGAACACTGTGAGAGCAGTGACTAAACCATCTACATAATCTTGATAAGCAACGCTTGTAATGTCAATTTGGAAACGTTCATCTAGCACTAGCACTAAAATGCTAACCTGTTAACGTTATGTAGGTAACTATTCTCGTTAGTAGCTGACTGATGTGACGTCACGCTCTGCTACTCCGTCCTTTCAGCTGTAGTGCCCAGAGTTCACTCTAGACGCTCCGAGAGTGTGACGCTCTGAATAAACAAACGATAATTCCAATCACACTCTGAATTTACGAACGGTTAAAAAGTGTCAGAGTGTGCTCGGAGCGGCAATTTATGAACGCACCCATAAGTGTATCTAAATTAGCTATGTACCAAACATCACATTTTACCGTGACTCGAGGAGCTGCAAACAGCTTGTAAGGTTGTGTGTACAGAACTGCTAGCCAGCGAACATCCCTTCCCATTACGGTGCAAACATTAGCAAGCCAGGTCGGTTAACAGGCTAAATGAAACGGTTTATTGTGTCTGAAAGTGTTTTTATTTGTATCACACACAAGCAATGACAGAGAAGTTTCTGTTTTATGTTATTTCAGGTTAGTTTGCAACAATACACGTTTAACCACAGTCCTTAGCTACCTAGCAAGCAAACTTAGCCCTTGCCATTAACTTTCTATGTAGGCCTACTGTGCTAGCTTGCTACTGTGCTAGCTAGCTCAGGTAACATGCAAAGTGAAATAATGTGTCCGAAAGTGAGTTTTATTGGCATCACACACAAGCAACGAAAAAAATCTGTTTTTACTAGGAGACTGGAAGTAGGGCCATTGTCTTGGTAGCAGCTAGGTTCGCGACGAGATGAGCTGTTCTAAAACCTTGCAACCACTACCTAATGAATGCTTTTCAACGGCTTGCAAATGCTGGCAACGATGTGCAACGTTTAATCATAGACAGTAAAAGAAAATTGCATTTAATTCACACCTCCGCAACAGTTTCGTCTCGTCGCAGATCTTTGGTGTGAATTAGGCATTATGTTTTTGATGTGCGATGGCTTCCGTAGTTTCTACAGGCAGCGATATAATCCATAACCGCTAGATGGGATAATTTCACAATGAAATGTTCTCAATCCTACACAATATCCCTTTAATAACAATAATATTAATAAAAAAGAAAAGAAAAAGAAATAAAGGGAAGTGCATGCTAAATATATTGGGTTGTTTGAAGAATAGGTACCCCGAGAAGAGTTGGGTCACTCTCACTCACACACGGCCCTTGATTTCCCAGCCCTGGCAGCCACTGGTGAACACACAATCTCTCTCTCTTTCTCACACACACACACACACACACACACACACACACTTAGCGAACACTCACCCAGCAGCTGTTTCTGCTCCATGAGTGGAGCGGACGCCAGCATAGAGGCTGTGAGAGGCTCCTGTCCCCTTACATGAACCGCTGGCTCCACCACTGGGCCGCTCGCAACCTGGATACAAACACTTCACTTCAGTAACAGCCAAATCACCCAACATTTCACTTCAGTAACAGCCAAAGCGCAAAACACAGTTTCATATCATAATCAACTACCGTTACATCCCAACTATTAGCCGCAGCTTATGCATTGATTTAGCCAAATTTCTTCAGCTACGAGGTTAATACACAGGGGCAGTATATGGTATTAATATGGTTTTGTTTCTTTTAACTTGCATAAAACACTGTACTGCGGCTTATACACAATGCAGCTAATACACAAGAAATTACTGTATGTCTACTGTTTAGTGTTAACAACGAATCCTTCAGTCCCATTGTTTTTGAGTGTTACACTTTACTTAACATCAAAATGTTTTTCAAATGCTTTTCACATAAGTAGTTACACACAACCTCGTCTTTCAAATGCATCGAATTACATGGAATTGGGACATGCAAGCAGCATCTTATGCATTTTGCCACTTTGCTGCCATCTAAAGGCTGCAACACATAGGCACTGACATGGCTTGGTTCCACCTCCTATACCTTCTCCTTTCTGATGGTTATCATGGGAAAGCACAGGTCTCACTTCACTTCTACAGAAGTGTATACAATCAACGTTCCTCAACGAGATCCGTGCTGGGGCATGGCTAGCGATCAGACTACATGCCTAACATGCCCAAGTCTCATTGAACTGTGTGACCGACACCACCGCTTCAAGCAGGCACAGGCCCGGGTACAGTATGGAGCGAACACATTGCCAAATTTGAATGCATCTTAATTTTATTAAACAGTACAGGTAAACGTTCATGGTGAACACGTTTTCTTTGAACAGGTAAATTTCAACAATTTGGTGTTAACATTCCATTGTAACGGTAATTGCATTGTTACGTTCATCAAGCTCACATCCAGTTGTTATGTTCACTGGGAACTACCTTCGCAGGCTGTTTGCGATTGTTCACCATAAACTCCAGGCGAACCGAAAACTGCTGACGTTCATCTATGTCTGCAAATTTGATTGCACCTCTGGACTCGTGCTAGGGCACGGTACGAATGGCATAGCGCGAGTACAAGACTGTGTGGACGTACCTGCTGGCCCACAGGGGGCAAAGGTGCGGGCATCACCTGTTGGACGTTGCGGACTCCACTGGAGTATTTGTATTGGCTGACCCCGCGACTCACACCACCAGTAACCGCTCGTCTTCCCGCGGTCTGGGTACCAATGTTGGCTGCAGGGAGATCACAACACTATCTTAACATGTTTATAGCTTTTAATTCATGCTCCCTTTAATATGCTCTCTCTCTCTCTCTCTCTCTCTCTCTCTCTCATGGCCAGAGGGTTTAATGGCTGAAATGATTCACAACAAGACAAAACCATTGCAAAACACTTGCAAAAAAAGTGCTTCAAGTTGCTGTTTGAAGGAACAGTAATTCACCTCGTTGCAAATATTTGGTCTGAGATAGAGTGGACACAGATCCACTGTACAACTCGGCTCAATGAGTTGCCACAACCACTGTCAAAAGAGGTAAGAGTTGGTAGCTCGAAGTCAGAATCTAAAAGGGGAGTATGATTCATAAAGTGCCAATTACTGCAGGGCTTGTAGCTGAGTCACTGGACATTTACGTCTAAGTGGCTCTGCACTGATGTGAATATCTTACGAGTCTGAGTGTTGTCCTGAAGCCTTTACACTGCAAAAAAACCCGATGGACACAGTATGTGATGCTCATTTGGACTATTTGAGCATTAGAAGGGAAAGGGAAGACAATGTCCATAGAAACCATTTATCAATTGATCAGAGCAAGCAGTTCACTGAGAGCTCATCAGACCCTCTAGGGCTGCACGACATGGGGAAAATATGTAATTGAGATTTTTCTGACAGATATTGCAATTGCAATTGTGATTTGCAATACGATTTTTGAATGTCTGTTCAATATTCCAAATGTCTCTAATTTGCGCCACCCCTGATTGGGGAGCACACCCAGTGCACACCACCCCCAACTGACTGTGAATCTCACTTATTTCTGTACTCCTCATGCCTTATGCACACGCCCCAACCAGAAGTGGCATAGTCAGTGAAGATGAACTGAATATAAAAGTCAGAAATGTGACAACATTAACTGCACCATTATTTGTAGCTTTTGCGATTGAGTAATTGCATTGGTTTATATTGCGATTACGATAGCGATCATGCAGCCTTCACCATCTCAACCCAACTACACACGTTGGAGACAAATTCAAAAACACCCCCATAGACCTCAGAAGTTTTCCTACAAAAAAGCTGCCATCTTTGCCCACAAGTAGATCCGATATCTCACGTTTGTTTTGTCCATGCGAAAATAACATGGGGTGTTTGTGAGAAATCTCCTTTAACAGGTGCTGTTTTCCAGGACACCAAGTGCTGTCGGTACAATAAAACCCTAAACCAATCCGTTTCAGCTTGAGTTGCTGCAGCCAACAGTTCGAGCTTCTAGGCAGCTACGGTGCTACACTCTGGGGGCATGTAGTCATGAGTCCCTGTGGTCATGCCCCCAGAGTGTAACGCTTTAGCTGCTTGGTTACTTTAGCTGTTGGCTGAAGCAACTTGAGCTGGGTAAAACCGATGGTAGGAAAAAAAGAAAACTGACAGTGCTCGGCGACCTCTAAGACAGATCTATGTGAAAAATCACCGGATTTCTCCTTTAAACTCTCACAAAGAAGTCTGACATTTTGTCATCAAACGGTTTTGTGATCTTCGGAAGCTAACTTGCTGTGTAAATCAATAGGCTCCAGGATCTCATTGTATGGGCAAAGACGGCAGTTTTGGGTCCTTTTTGTAGGCAAACTTCAGGAGCCACCAGTGAATGAGAAATCATGCAAACTCCAGCTTACCCCTGAACACCTCCACACAAGGCCTGTGCATTTTTGTGTGTGTTTTCCATAAAGAATTGCATGCAGGCCAAAAACTCACCACCTTCCAAGAGCACAGTTCCCACCCATAAGGCAACAATCAGTTCAATAATTTGTTTAAACACTATTAGAGCCATTGATTAGTTCCATAAAAGTTATCAATACCAACTATGACAGGGGAGGTACACCAGGCGTGTAACTGAAGCTTTCCGTTCACAACGCGTAAAATCCATTTTAGAATGGTCTATTTCTTTTTTTAATATATGCACTACTGTGGCATCTGGTGTAGCTACTTCCATTGATTATAGTGATTATTAATTCATTCACTGCCATTGACGTCTTTAAACATCAATTTAAAGGGATATTCCACCATTTTTGGAAATACGCTCATTTCCCACCTCCCCTCGAGCAAAACAATCAATATTTACCTTGTTCCCATTCATCCAGCCATTCTGTGAGTCTGGCGATACAACTTTTAGCTTCAGCCTAGCATAGATCATTGAATCGGATTAGACCATTAGCTTCTCGCCTGCTAGCTTCTTGTTTAAAAGTGACTACGATTTCTGGTAATTTTCCCATTTAAAACGTGTCTCCTCTCAAGTTAGTAAGTGCAATAAGACCAACTGAAAATGAAACCTGCCGTTTTTCTAGGCTGATATGACATGGAACTACACTCTCATCTGGCGTAATAATCAAGGCAACTTGCAAACTACTGGCACTACTACTGCTTGTTGTCTATGGGGACTATTTTCAGATGCTGCGTACGATATCACTGCGCCTATGGTACGTTTGCAAGTTGTCTTGATTATTACGCCAGATGAGAGTGTAGTTCCATATCAAATCAGCCTAGAAAAACGGCAGGTTTCATTTTCAGTTGGTCTTATTGCACTTTCTAACTTGAGAGGAGACACGTGTTAAATGGGAAAATTACCAGAAATCTTTGTCACTTTTAAACATGAAGCTAGCAGGCGAGAAGTTAATGGTCTAATCCGATTCAATGATCTATGCTAGGCTGAAGCTAAAAGTTGTATCGCCAGACTCACACAATGGCTGGATGAACGGGAACAAGGTAAATATTGATTGTTTTGCTCGAGGGGAGGTGGGAAATGAGCGTATTTCCAAAAATGGCGGAATATCCCTTTAAGCACTCTATAGACGTCAATTGCATTTTTCAATGGGGGCACATGGGTGGGCTTGGGAACAATCTGGCAGAGTTTCAGGCTTGTAAACAGACTGTACTAGCAATCCGAACCGCTAGATGGCAGCAGTGCCATTTGGATGATTAGTATCTGCCTGCAAAGCCACATGTAGAGACATAATAGCAAGCAAACACACTGAAGATCGACCACAGTGGATCTAATTTGCACACGCTCCAGCGAATAAATATGCTTACTTCTTACATCAAGGATGGAAAACATGTGAACGGTATGATCCATTTACATTGGATATTGCTATATAGACTAACAACAACTTTGCTAGTGCTAGCTTGCTAAGTCTACCGTCCTGTTCAGAGTCTATAGCGACCGTCAGAGTCCCTAGCAACCTTGAAGAGACTGACGAGATAACAGTGCAATCCTGGTTGACATACTACTGAAACGCTAATGTTAAAAAGTAGATTTTCACAAAAAGAACGTTTTCTCCATTTTTTTTTGGTCAAAAACAGGTGTTTTTAGCAAAACTAACCCACGTCCTAACGACTATTACTAAAGAACGGAAAACGATAGAAACAAACCGTCTTTTCCTGGTGAAAGAAGAGTCTACTCTTTCATATGTGTTTACATAGTCATAAAACTCACTGTTCAGTGGATCTTAGGAAAACAGTCAAAATGCTGTAAAACGTCTGGCAGTATGGTGCGCTCTGCACTGAAAATGGCTGGCAGCCAATGAGTTAACTGCTGCAGCATACGCTTCGTGAACGGAACGCTTCAGTGCGTGTCTGGTGTAGCTCTCCTGTAAGTTACAGTTCATGAAAGTAGGGCTGCAACAATCGATTGATGAATCGATATGTCAACTATTGAATTAATCACCAACTATGTTGGGATTCGGAAACAACCTCAATTCTCAGATTTTACCTCTTTTTACTTAAAAAGCTTCCGCTTGATCTATTCTTCTATGACTGTATACAACTTTTATGACTAAATAGCCTGTGGACTAAACAAGGCATATTCCTGGGCTTTGAGAAACACTTCAATTTTTTTTTTTTACTATTTTATTGATTAAACAACTACTTTATTAATTTGCAAAAACAATCGACCATCGATCAATCAACTATCAAAATAATAAATAAAACGTTGTAGCCCTACATGAAAGTGGGAAAAGTGCGAAGGAATAAGCGGCATGAACGTGCTCAAACCCCCGTCCCCCCATCCCCACACACATGGCATACCCATCCTTAGCATATTTTTGGGAATGCGCGGGGCCTGTGTGGAGGCCTGCTGGACACTGCTGATGGGGTTGGAGGCCCGGCGGGTCGTCACGTACTGAGCAGAATACAGCGCTAATGTAGCCAACCAGATAAAAGCTTGTTAGACTGAGGCACTCTGGGATAGACCTGCACCAGAGCCACTTCCCCACACCATTGGTGGTGAGTTATAGATAATCTCAGACACAGGGGGAACACAAAACACAAATATAAAAGACATACAGACAAAACAGGAGGCGTGAAGCTGACATACTAACCCTGTGGTCGGGGAGGCTGAGCGGGCCATCTTGGGCCAAAGCGGACATTAGAAGCTGGGTTGTATGGGTGACGGCCTGGAGGCTGTAACAAAACAACACTACATCACCATTAACATCACTCATGTATACAAATACTTAACAGACCACGCCAACTACTACTTCTACTACTACTGTTGCTTAGCGGGTGGGGGGGGGGGGGTGCATACAATATTTTGTGCACACAATTATTTTACTTTTATTTGAGTCGAGTTTACTCGGGATTTACTCTGATAACATTAAATTAGCTTATTACACTCACAAGGTGGTGTTTGTTGTGGCATTTTGTTGAGCATTCGGCAATTTCAAATAAAACTGACTTTACAATACACAACGACGCGTCTTCTTTCACATTGAAAGTGTGGATTTATTTCGGTTTTCAACAAAAATATTTTAATATAGGCTGAAGCTAAAAGTTGGTATACATGCACCATGTCATGACAAAGTCAGTTGAACGGTGTTATTTTCCTTATTTTTGTGACGCCTTCAAATAACATGGGAGACATGAATAGCAATATATTGCAGAATACTTGTTGTATAGCAATATATTAAGAATCAAGGGTTGGGACTTTAGATGAATTTTCATGTTCGACTAATCATTAAACTAAACGTTATTGAACAATTAATCGATTATTTGCTAAATCATGACGTCACATGGCATTCAGAGCCGTGTAAACATTTGCCCCCACCCATCACTCCCACATGTCCAACACGCACACAATTGATATTACGATGATATTAAAAAAAAAAACCCTTCATCAAGACATAAGTTGCTTACAACAAGTTGTAAACTTTATTTTACAGGGCATTATGCCATCCAACGTAGGTCCTATTTGAACATGTAGGCTAGCGATTGCAACGCTCACTGGTCATCTCCGGTGCTGGTTTCGTTTATGGTCGGATGAACATTTTGTTACCTTGCCGGTCGGCCCGTTATCTTATCACTTTTAACTTCACTTGCCGGCAGCTTGCGAGGTAATCGTTCAAACACGGGTTATCCTACTCGTATATTGGTGATGAAACAATTAAGAGGCTTGAAGAATACCAGTTTAATAGGCTTCTTTTCGTTTAACATGGAGATGCTTCACAAAACAGTTCTCCCGCATTCATTAACCCTCTAACCGCCCAGGTTTTTTTTTATTTTTGCATAAAAATTTCAAAAGGCCATGGCTTGAAAGTGGTCAGAGATAAAGTCCTACTGTAAATGTGAAAATCATTGAGTATGAACTAAAGTTTATGAAGGAAGTAAATTTACTCATCTAATTTGCATATTATGACGTCACAGGATGGCAATAGCGTCAAATTATGCACATTTCAGTAAATACTGGTTGTTGAACACATTTGAGCAGTTTTACTTTGATTTTTGTAATTTCTCTGACATAACAAACAAACAGGACCACAGCCAAATGTAAACCAACAATAGTAAACTATTAGTATTACCACAATCCCTATGTTACTATACAATAAAGTAGCCTGGTCAAATCAGTTCATTTCGCGGATGACTTTGTAGTTCTTCAGAGCCCTATTTTCACTAGCCCTGCTGTCTGTACCGTGTCAATTACAGACACTATCATCATGATTATCACTGGCACCGAGCACACCATGCTTATCTGAACCCTTTGGTCAACATTGCTGTAGGTAAACACTGACGTACACACGCAAAGACGCACCTCCATTCACAGACGCATCTTGACTGTCACTGCCAATGGACGACCGATCATAATCTCCAAAAGGCAGATATTCTCCTTCAGAATCAGAGTAGGTGACTTACAGACCCAAGACTTCATAACACACGACTTTGTTTTTTAACATTTGCCGTTTTTCTGCTTCAATTTGTGAAATGCGATCGCGCATTTCACTTCCGCGTTAAAAACAGGAAATGCGTCTTCTTCTTGTGTTTCTCGCGAGTAATACAGGTCCTTGCTGAAAACTTTTTTACTCAAACTTGGGCTTGAAACGAAGCTCTGGATGTCTGCCAACTAGTGGTGGAGAGTACAAAGGCGATTAGTCACCCTACTCGAATCTACCGTCTGTTTTAATCAGTGATGTTGCTTGTCGCCGTACGGCGCCTTGGGCGGTTAAAGAGTTAACATAACACACACTTCTCTAACTCTCGCACTTCACGTTCTAACCACAACACTTCCTGCTAACGTTTTACTAGGTTCCCATGAGCCCCTAAATAAAGAGGTCCAGCACTTCTCCTCGCTCGCTTCATCTCTGCTTGTTTTTGTCATGCGCGCAAAATACCGGAAAATGTTGCTGTTCTCATATTGCGTGAGACTAAAATGAATATTCATTAGGCATTTATTTTAGTCGAATAAATTCTTAACAAACATTATTCGATATTCGATTATTCATTAACAACCCTATAAGAATCACAATAATATCGTATCGTGATCCAAATACCACAATAGCATCGAATAGTCACTTTT
Source organism: Sardina pilchardus (assembly GCF_963854185.1). Lineage (NCBI taxonomy): Eukaryota > Metazoa > Chordata > Actinopteri > Clupeiformes > Clupeidae > Sardina > Sardina pilchardus. Next base: position 1,832,413 of record NC_085000.1, on the reverse strand, counting down.
TTGCCAATTCCTGCTGCTGCTGCTGCTGCTACTACTACTACTACTACTACTACTCCTCCTCTTCCTCCTCCTCCTCCTCACCTGAGGCATGGTGGGGATGTAGTAGGATGGCTGCTGGTAGTTGGTCACCAGGGTTCCGGGCATGGTCCTGACGCTGGCCAGCCGCTGCATGTACTGGTTGGTGAGGATGGCCTTGCGCTCCTCCTTGCGCTGTGCTAGCGCCACATAGAGGGGCTTGGTGCTGATGATCCGCCCATTCATCTCCGTGACCGCGCGAGTGGCCTCCTCTGGAGAGGTAAAGCACACAAAGCCGAAGCCCTTACTGTGGCTGCCGTCCGTCATCACCTGAACCAGGAGAGGGGACAGGGAAAGGTTGTCAGGAAGGAAAAGCTCACAGCACACTGATGCAGACATGAGTAACGCTAGCAGGAAATCAGAAATACCGGAACTATTATCTTCATGTATGAATTGGCTTCTAGAGTTATAGATTTTATGAATACATTTTTCCAATTAAGAACTTTAATAGAGCAGAAAGGTACCAAAATAACTACCTAACTAACTACTTCCATTTAATTTTCGCTTTGTAAGTGTTTTACTGTTAACTGTCTATTTTGCATTTCAACTCCCTCTATACAGGGCTTCTGCCTATGGCATCAGTCATCATTATAAAACACTGCTAATGAAAACTACATGCAGCATCACATTGGCTAGACTAATACCAACCAACTCCAGCAATTACCCACAGTAAGGTCAGTGTGCACCATCCTTTTGTATTCGTTGTTTTTGTTGTCAATTGATTTCTAATCAAAATCACAATGCAATTAGTTAATCACAAAGATTCCCATTAATCGTGCAACTTGCAATAGGGAACCTAAGTGACACGCATCTACTTCCGGTCCATTGGACCTAAATCGCGAAAAATTATGAACAGGAGTCAATGGAGAGATAACTATTATAATTTTGGTCCCGTTCGAATTGTACTGTGCATTTCACATATGATGTGTGTGAATTTAAAAGATATTTTTTCACGTCAATATAGTACTGTTATTCAATAGACTTAAAAAGTTGTGTTAGTTTTGTGCGAATCCGCCCAGTGGACCACATCTCTCGTCTCGTCGATGTACATCACCATCGAGAGGCTCGCTAGTTAGCTGGCTTTTATGCTAGTTAGCGGTTACATCTTGCTGGCAACTATGTCACTTAACAGTAGTTTATGTGCAGTCTATGGACAAATACAACTTATTTGGAGTGTTTAATCCTCTGACTCATGGTATTTTCACCGGCAAGGGGGGGAAGCTCAAATAAGACCTGTTGCTGGTGCCGGTGGTTGTGAAGTGGGCTAACGTCACTAACGCGACTGATGTGTTTGTAGTCGTTGGAATTACGATCTGTCACAATGTTGTAATTTACTACCGTATTTTCCGGACTATAAGTCGCATCAGTCAGAAAATGCGTCATGAAGAGGAGAAAGCCATATATAAGTCGCACCGGACTATAAATCGCAATTATTTAGAAATGTATTCCACAAAATCTTAGCCAAAAACAGGCAGAAGCTATGTAACTGGACACAGAGGCCAAAAGATTAATATTATGAAGAGAAGGAGTGAATAGCATAGCGAAAGGCACTGAACGTCAATGTAAAGCGATTCATAATAGATTCACTGAATGAAAATGCTGAAGTGGTACCAACTAAAATGTGGAGAATATAACCTACTTTGCAGTCAAGCATTTTAGGGAATGTGGTTTTAAAAAGACATGCAGGAAGGATGAAAGACAACGCTGCTGCAGCTGGGCGATAGAGGAGGGTCCGACGGTATTTTAAAAGCAATTTACAAAAGATTCACTGAATTAAAATGCTGATGTGGTACACGAACATTTAGCTGAACATGTGGCTAAAGCAATGCAATCAAGGATTTTGGGTGATGTGGAGTCACAGGCTGGCAGCAGGTTAAATGCTTAGGAGATGAAAAACGACACACACGAAGGATGAACGGCAAGGAATAGGGCCGACATTAATAGTAAAGCAATTTACAAAAGACTCAGTGAATGAAAATGCTGATGTGATACATGAAAATGTAGCTAAACATGTGGAGAATGCAATACAATCAAGCATTTTGGGCGACATGGAGTCACAAGCTGGCATACTCACGAGATACAAAGACGCAGTTTTAAGGGAACGCGCACAAAGGAAGCTGAGGTGAGGCCCGACGCCTAATTATAAAGAAATTATAGAATTCCGGGAACGAAAATACTAATGTTGTACACAAACATTTAGCTAAAAATATGGACAATGCAATGCAATCAATCATTTTGGGTGATTTGGAGTCACAAGTCGGCAGCAGAGCAAATACTCGCGGGAGGCTTATTACAGGTTGTTTTCATCGGGGTTTGTTAGTCTGTCTGTTAGTAAGATAACTTAAAAAGCTATATGGATGGATCTCCATGACTGTTTCAGGAAAGGTCTGAAATTACCCAATGAAGAAATGATTCAAATTGATCCGGATCTGCCGACAGCAGATTAGATGCTCACGAGATAAAAAGATTGTGTTTAAAAGGACGCGCAGGAAGGATGAATGGCAAAGCTGCAGCACGCTCCATAGGGCCTGACGTTAATTGTAAAGCAGTTGGCAAAAGATTCAATGAACGAACATCCTGATGTGGTTCATGAACATGTAGCTAAAAATGTGGAGAATGCGATGCAATCAATCACTTTGGGCGATGTGTAGTCACAAGACGGCAGCAGAGCAAATACGCGTGGGGGCTTATAACATCAGCCAATATGTTGTTTTCATCGGGGTTTGTTTGTCTGTCTGTTTGTTAGTAAGTTTATTTAAAAACGTAGCCTATGGATGGATCTCCATGACTGTTTGAGGAAAGGTCTGAAATTACCCAATGAAGAAACGATTAAAATTGATCTGGATCTGCCGACAGCAGATTGCTGCATGAGATAAAAAGATTGTGTTTAAAAGGACGCGCACGAAGGATCAATGGCAAAGCTGGAGCAAGGCCATAGGGCCCGACGTTAGTAAAGCAATTTTCAAAAGATTCAGCGAGTGAAAATGCTGATGTAATACACGAAAATGCATTTTGGGCGACGTGGAGTCACAAGCTGGCAGCAGATGAAATGCACGAGATAAAAGACGCAGTTTTAAAAGAACGAGCTCAAAGGAAGCAGATATGAGCTATAGCCCGACATCTAATTATAAAGCATTTACAAAGGATTCCGTGAACGAAAATGGCCAATGTTGCACACGAATATTTAGCTAAAAATGTGGAGAATGCAATGCAATCAATCATTTTGGGCGATGTGGAGTCACAAGTCGGCAGCAGAGCAAAATACTCGCGGGAGGCTTATTACAGATGGTTTTCATCGGGGTTTGTCTGTCTGTTAGTAAGATAACTTAAAAACGTGGATGGATCTCCAGGCGCACGAAGGATGAATGGCAAAGCTGACAAGAGCAAGGCCAGAGCCCAACCTTAACCCTATGAGCCCTAAGCTGTTTTAAGGGCATTTTCACTACCTCTAGTTAGAAGCATTTATCCTGGTCATTGTAAGTGCCATTCACACATGCTACATATTGTTTTTTTCAGCACAGTCTAGGCTATCCAGATCTGCCACAATATCATGTATAAATACTTGCATTGATTTGATTTAGATTTTTAAATAATAATTTGAAAAGCGTACTATACAAATTCTTACATTTTGACGTGTATCTCACCACAGCAAGCTGACAGCTCAACATGACTTGCATGGTTGTGTAGGCCTGACTGTCCTGAAAATGGCAATATAAGAACCATGGTGGAGGTATACTTTGGGGCTGAGCAATTTACAGAAATATGTGGTGTGTGCCTTCCAGAAATAAATGGCAATTTTTATTTAGTGATGAAAAAATGACTTTTTGGCACTTTTTGCGCTCCATATTTGTGACACTAGCTGATCTGACATGACTTGTTTGCGGTAGCACACATGACGTGCACAGATGATGATTCTCTATAATATTTGTTTTACTGCATTGCAATGAACAAAGGCAAAAAGTGTTTATTTGTGAAACAAATTTGGATGCAATATGAGTCTTGAATTGGATACCATACAGGAGTTTGCTAGGATCTCAAAACCGTGTTATGAACGTGACTTGTCATAGAGAAACACATGATAACATTGGATTATGAACATAGGCTATTCCACACAAAAACACGAGGTAAGTGGAGCTAATTGAAGTTATTATTTTGCTGTCACTTCGTCTGTTTTATGGCCTAGAAGGTTGTATTTGGTATCTGTGGATAGCTCTAGCTCTCCTCTTTCATCTGACATGCGTGCCATATCTTTTTGATCGCGGTTTCACGAGGAAATCAAACGAGAGTAAAGGTAGCCAAAGCTATATGACATTATTATTTGTTTGTAACTTCGTCTGATTTTATCATACGAAATGATCGATGTATTTGGTATCAATGCAAAGCTCTGCTTCTCCTCTTTCATTTGATATGCGTGTCATGTCTGTGCGATGCGTGGTCCGCGAGTAATTCAAGCAAGAGTTCTGGATGCGCCGGTGAACGCAGAGCAATATAGACTGTAAATATAAGTCTCATCTCGCTGTGACTAATAATAGCGGAGCAATGTAACAAAGACGTAAGCAAAGTGCGTTTTTTGACGCACTTTGCGTCCGTCGGGCTCATAGGGTTAATTGTAAAGCAGTTGGCAAAAGATTAAATGAACAAACATGCTGATGTGGTAGGCCATGAAAATGTAGTTAAAAATGTGGAGAATGCAATGCAATCAAGCATTTTGGGCGATTTGGACTCTAATTTAGCCGGCAGAGCAAATCGCTTATTCGAGGGATGCTTAGGCCTAGGCTATTTAGAAATTTACTTCACAGCGTCCAAGAAAAATAGGCCTACATGAGGAAATTCAAGATAAATAGGCCTACACTAATGTTATATTATACAACTACCATGGCCCAACACTTTACCGAGTCCAACAGACAGCAAACATTCGCGGGAGGCTTAGAAATTCAGCTTCAAAGAATTACAGACATTTAATGGAAAATGGAAGATAGGCCAACAATAGAACACAATTTCATATTAATAAATTAACATAGCCTAACACTTAACTCATTCACTGCCATTGACGTCTTTAAACGTCAATTTAGACACATACGTTGACTGCCATTGACGTCTATTGCCGTTTTCAATGGGGAGGGCTCCTGGGTGGGCTTGGGAACGATCTGGCAGAGTTTCAGGCTTGTAAACAGACTGCACTAGCGATCCGAACCTCTAGATGGCAACAGTGCCATTTGGATCATTAGTATCTGCCTAGAGTGCACAAGTCATGCAGAGACAACTAGCAAACACACTGAAGATCGACCACAGTGGATCTAGTTTGCACGCGATGCAGGGAATAAATATGCTTACTTCTTACATCAAGGATGGAAAACACGTGAACGGTATGATCCATTTACATTGGATATTGCGATATAGACTAACAACAACCTTGCTAGTGCTAGCTTGCTAAGTCTAGCATCCTGTTCAGAGTCTTTAGCGACCATCAGAGTCCCTAGCAACCTTGACGAGACTGACGAGATAACAGTGCAATCGTGGTTGACATACTACTGAAACGCTAACGTTAAAAAGTTGATTTTCACAAAAAGATCGTTTTCTCCATGTTTTGGTCAAAAACAGGTGTTTTTAGCAAAACTAACCCATGTTCTACTGACGATTACTAAAGAACGGAAAATGATAGAAACAAGCCGTTTTTTCCTGGTGAAAGAAGAGAGTCTACTCTTTCATTTGGTACCTTCGGTGTTTACATAGTCATAAAGCTCACCGTTCGGTGGATCTTGGAAAAACAGTCAAAATGCTGTAAAACGTCTGGCAGTATGGAGCGCTCTGCACTGAAAATCGCTGGCAGCCAATGAGTTAATAGATTCCAACCGGCAAAAAATATATATATAAATGTCATATTTTTCATAAATGTCATATATAAGTCGCACCTGACTATAAGTCGCAGGGCCAGCCAAACAATGAAAAAAAGTGCGACTTATAGTCTGGAAAATACGGTAGTTAGTTACAAAATAAACTGCAAATGTCTTCACATGAAAATTTGTCTTCAAAATAGACAAACATCATATGTGTAATTCATGGCACAAGACGATTGGGACCAGAAAATAATGTATCTTTCTCCATAGACCATCATTAATTTTTTTTCGGATCTTAGGTCCAGTGGACCGACCAGAAGGGGCAGAGACTTAGGGTCCCTCTTCAGTCCCAATGAATAATCTTGCTACAGCTATGATTTTTAGGTCATCCTCCTTGTGAGACAGAAAGTGGAGCTCATCTAACAGGAGATTGTGCTCCTTATTCAGTAGACATGCTCACAAGTGGCCCAACTTAAAGAAAAAGGAACATTGAACTGACTTTCAAAAATCATATTGCGGATTAAAACGCAAGCCTAACATCGATCAGGAAAATCACAATTAGATATTTTCCCCAAATCATGCAGCCCTAGTGTTTGTTGGATGTATTGTTTGAGTTCCACGTGCCTAAGCAGTGTAGAACGAACAGTTGTTTTTTTTTTAAGACTGCAACCATCAACTGGCAATTTAACTTAAGAATTTTGGGGTTGGTTGGGCATTATCTGGACAGTGTGCCAGCACCTTAAGAGTAATGTCTGGGCCATGTGGAGGTGAAGTTGGTTTTCTGAACATTCTAACGACAGCAACCAACAACTTCCAATTTCAATGTGTTGCCGTTTGTTGGGACAGTTGTTAAGTTACAGTGTTTTGGTCTGTTGCTCAACAACATGCTCAACATGCTGTGTCTCCAAACTGAGCCCGAGTTTAGCAATCACATTCATTAAAGGGATATTCCGCCATTTTTGGAAATACCCTCATTTTCCACCTCCCCTCGAGCAAAACAATCGATATTTACCTTATTCCCGTTCATCCAGCCATTCTGTGAGTCTGGCGATACAACTTTTAGCTTCAGCCTAGCATAGATCATTGAATCGGATTAGACCATTAGCTTCTCGCCTGCTAGCTTCAGGTTTGAAAGTGACTAAGATTTCTGGTAATTTTCCCATTTAAAACGTGTCTCCTCTCAAGTTAGAAAGTGCAATTAGACCAACTGAAAATGAAACCTGGCGTTTTTCTAGGCTGATTTGACATGGAACTACACTCTCATCTGGCGTAATAATCAAGGCAACTTGCAAACTACTGGCACTACTACTGCTTGTTGTCTATGGGGACTATTTTCAGATGCTGCATACGATATCACTGCGCCTATGGTACATTTGCAAGTTGTCTTGATTATTACGCCAGATGAGAGTGTAGTTGAACGGGAACAAGGTAAATATCGATTGTTTTGCTCGAGGGGAGGTGGAAAATTAGCGTATTTCCAAAAATGGCGGAATATCCCTTTAACACAAGGAGAGACTGCTTATCGTTGGTCAGTGTGGACGTATTTATCATTATGGTATGGTTAGAGTTATCGTTCTTGGTGTGAATGACCCTTTACAGTGTTTCGGTCCATTGCTCAACTACTTGCTCAACTATGTTGCTGAGCCTGGGTTTTCCAGTGTAGGGATTTACCTTTGCACTGGTGATGGTTCCATAAGGAGCAAACTCCTTCCTCAGTCGCTCGTCACTGATGCTATCATCCAGGTTCTTTACATAAAGGTTAACTCCCTAAGAGATACATCTACAGTCAGTTAAGGATAGATAGGGACGTGTGACAACAAGATCAAGTGGATTTGGATGTATTTGAACTTGACTGACTACTGACTTGACCAATTATCACTTGTATATCTACTTGTCCAGTACTTAAATATGTACATAAAATAAACATATCAATAATGTGTAAACTTACCGAACTTTTCTCCTAGTCATTGTATTTCCAATTGGAAAAAAAAAAACACCTCACTATTAGAACTATCCTCAACTGCAGCACAAATTACACACACACACACACACACACACACACACACACACACACACACACACACACACACACACACACACACACACACACACACACACACACACACAGTGAACAACTAATACCAATATACAGATTAATTACTGTTGGTGAAGCTTCATTTGTACACCTTACGCAGCTTTTTAACTGTCCTTGATGTGCTGACTAGTGTAAAGCAGATTTCAGGCTCAATAAATGTGTGTATGTGTGTGTGTGTGTGTGTGTGTGTGTGTGTGTGTGTGTGTGGGGAGAGCGAGAGAAAGAACACGAGTGTGGTATTTGTGTGAGAAAGAGAGAGACAGAGAGAGAGAGAGAGAGAGAGAGAGAGAAAAAGAAAGAAAGAAAGAAAGACAGAAAGAAAGAAACAGAGAGAGAGAGAGAGAGAAAGGAAAGAGTGTTTTGACACCTGATAGCGGTGCATGCGGTCCATCTTGATCTGCTCAAACTTCCGCTTGAGCTCGCCCTGCCGCTCCACCCTCTTCTGAGCACGGCCGACATACAGCATCCTCCCATTCAGCTCCTTCCCGTTCATCACATCCACAGCCTGCTCAAACAAACAGCCAAACTCCCATTTTCAAACCTACCATTTCCATACAAGGCCATACCAACTCACTACCCTCTGTCAGAAAACACACTCACATCCACAGCCTGCTCAAACACACAACCAAACTCACATTTTCACACCTACCATAGACCTATGAAGTTCGCCTACAAAATAGCTGCCATCTTTGAGATTCGGTTTCTGGCGATTTTTCCAATGGGAAAATAACATGGGGATTTTGAGTTATCACACCTGTTAAACTCTCGTGGGGACGATAAAGTCTTAAATGCAGACGTTTTCCTGAACACACTTTTGTCCTCTGCCTTCTTGTGCTTACTGTGTTCTCCAGTACGTGAAGTCGGCACACTTTAATTGTTGCTAACCCAGAGCTAACTGGCTAACTAACTTAATGGCAAGTTGCATGGCAAGTTAGCTCTGGGGTAGCAAAAGTCTAAGTCTGCCGCCTTCGTGCACCGGAGATCACAGTATCTTCTCGAAGGCAGAGGACAAAAGTGCGTTCAGGAAAACACCTGAATTTCCGATTCTGTCATCCCCGCGAGAGTTTAACAGGTGTGATAATTCAAAATCCCCATGTTAATTTCCCATAGGAAAAAACGTCAGATACCGTAACTCCTTATATGGGCAAAGATGGTAGCTTTTTTGTAGGCGAACTTCAGAGGTCTATTTCGATACAAGGCCAAGGCATACTCACTCACTACCCTCTGTCAAAAAAACACACTCATATCCACGGCCCGCTCAAACAAACAACCAAACTCACATTTCATGCCAATAACATACACTACTCAAAAAGTTGGGGATATCTGGCTTTGGGTAAAATGTAAAATGTTTAGAGGAGGTCACATTAAGTTCACCTGTAAAGGCTATAGTGGATTTTAGGACACAACAAAAGTTTTCCCTAAACTCAAGTTTATTTTGACAGTAACTAAAAGTAAAGCAATCCAGTTTTGATCTATGGGACAAGAGCACCATCATAGAATAACATCATAGCGGCGAGCACCAAACAAAGTGGACAGCACAGAAACAGGAGGACACTACATGTAGAGAGGAAAGGACAGGACACCAAATGAAGAGAGGAAAGGGATTTGACACCAAATGTGTTTGTACCTTCTGAGCATCCTCGTGATTCTCATAGTTCACAAAGCCAAAGCCACGCGAGATCCCACGCTCATCACGCATCACCCTCACACTCAGGGTCTTGCCTGTAAAACACATGCTGTCTTCAATGACACACAAAAACACATCCGCAATGATTGAAGTAGTATGGACACTGACTAAAACAACAAGATTACACCAAGAAGTACAGTAAATAGGGTCATTGTTGAATTGATGTGGAATGACTTTCAGCAATACGGTCAAAACTGTATTAACTATGGGCTGCCATGTCACACACAGGAGAGCTCAAAGAATCCTCTCTGTATGTCAGTGAACTTACCAAACTCTGAGAAGATGCTCTCAAGTTGCTTGTCGTCATAGGTTTCACCAAAGTTCTTGATGTAAACATTAGTGAAAACCATAGCCTTTGCTCCACACTCTGCCTCGCGCTCTTTTCTGGATTTAAAATGGCCTACAAAACTACATGCATACCACAGATATTGGTATCAATGAAAGGGTCAGAAAATGTAATCATAGTTCACAAACATATTAATGTCATTACCTCTGCACTGAAGTCCAGAAAGAACAACAGAACATGCAACTTTGACCTGTTTTTTTTTTTCAGTCCTACGATCTTTCAGTCCATGTCGAGCCTTGAGCATGTTTCACGAGAACAACTGGTAAGATCACTTCATCTACCTGTTCACTGACCTAATTGTGGACAGCTGACAATTTTTCCACATGGACTGGAGCTTTGGGTTTGCAATGCTTGGATCTGCACTGTCTGTCTCCATTTCTTTACCTGCCTCTTGTCTGAGCATAAAAAAAACAATTCACAATGGTGGTTATGGTTATTATTCCCAATGTGTTGGAGGAATTGGATTCCTTAACATTAACTTCCTAATCTTGAATTGGATTCCTTTACATTAAAAGGTACACTATGCAAGTTATACAGAAAGTTTCTACCAAGAAAACCAGTCATCGCAACTTCCAGGAGTGGCTGCCTGCCAAGTACCATGAGAATCATTAAAAACATTCAGTAGATATAGCTATTTGGGAATCTTTGCCTCGTCACCTCCACTACAAAAGCATTTGCATTGTGTACAGAGGGGATAGGTAGCGAGAATTCTCCAATAACAGAGTAATATAAATACAGTCTACAGTCACCAACATACCTAAACCTGCATAGTGTACCTTTAACTTCCTGATTTTCTTACTTTAGGCCTCAGCATAACACATTCCTGATTTATATCTGCTTAGGCCTATTCATATCATGTGGCAGCCATATTTTCATTTCCATCAAGCATTTACCACAGCGAACAAGACCACTGAAAATACCATAAATGCCCTTGGCTAAGGGGTAGTGACACGTACACTTTACGATCATTCAGCAGCATCCCATTCATGGTCTCAATGGCACGGTTGGCAGCCTCTTGTGTCTCAAAGTGCACAAAGCCATAGCCTTTAGAACCACGCTCGTCGCACACAACCTGAAATGCCAAAACAGCTTTAGAGATGCTTTGCACAATTTTGTAAGAGGACATTTTACTGTTAAGATGGCCATATTTACCTTTTTACTTTTACTGTGTATTCATTAGACACTCAATCCAATTTTGACGAAAACAGCAAAACAAAGTTGTAGTGCTATAGCTTCATTTTATATTTTGCTGGCAAAATTACCTTACAGGACAGAATATTTCCAAACGCAGAGAAGGTGTCATAAAGTGCCTTGTTGTCAATGGAGTCATCCATGTTCTTGATGAAGATATTCCCAACGCCAGACTTCCTTAGACCAGGATCCCGCTGTGACCACATGATTCTCATTGGTCGACCCTTGAGTACCTCATAGTTCATTGTGTCAAGAGCGCATTCCGCTAAATGAAGACATTATTTTACACCAGCATGAACGATTATTTGTCATCCAACAATATTAGACACTATAGGCCACACTGGTCTTAAAAGACAATTCAACATAAAACACGACGTCTGGACGGAAAAGAACCAACTTATTAAATCAGAACTTACCATCTGCAGGCTGCTGAAAGTTAACGTAAGCATACCCCAAAGATCTGCGAGTAATGACATCACGGCATACACGGATAGACATAATTGGTCCAGCAGGTGAAAACTTCTGGTACAGCATAGACTCAGTAACATCAGGATGGAGATCCCCCACATAGAGGGAGGCCAGGGGATAAGCTTGACCAGTGTTCATGTTCGCAACCCTTGAGTAGACTCTAGAGAAGAGGGCTAAAAATGTACGGTGATGACCTGTACTTCCGTTGCAATTTAGGGGCATTAATCACCCGACAAATGCACAGATCAATTATAATAAGGAATAGCTAGCACATTAAAACTCAACACGCTATGAGAATAGTTATTCCACAGTGCATATCAAATAATAATGTAATGTAACAATATCATTAATTGAGGATAACAAATGCTGATGGCACATTAGTGATGGTTAATGAGCCGCCTTCTTCACTACAACGTGCTAGAAAAGCGCTAAAAATGTACCCTGTAGTCTTGTGTAGCTACTGCCTACTTTTTCTACTACCACTGTTGGCACCCAAACTTTACATCAGGGTAAACATTCACTCCAGACGCTCTCAAATCGTTGTTCATGCTAAATAAAACACAGGCACACCGGTCAGCTATTACAAATATGAGTGAATGGTCATATAAAAGATAAATAAATACAAAATAAGCTATCGTTTGCAAGCTAATGAGCTGCTCCATTTAGAGATGATCACTTGGCAAACTTGTCCAAACTCAAAACATAACACATGGCTACTACAATGTGAATAGGTCGATTTTATTTGAATTGTCTGAGAAGTCCGTCTACATCTCTGCTAAACAAGCACACGTTACAACTATACGTGTACAATTTAGCACGAAACTTGTTAGAAAGTCAAACTTGTTTGCAAGTTGTTGCTCACAAAACTATCACTGGCTTGAGATAAGCGCTTGCTAGCATGTCCAAGGTTAGCTTAGCTAGAGAACCCTGAAGTGTGGCAGACGTCTTCAGCAACAACTCAGTGCGAGCTAAATCTTTAAAATAATAATCTTGACTATAAATTACTCACCTCCGTCAATTGTTATACTCAAGAACACAATATGTATCCCCAACTTCAAAAAGCGTTGGCGTGACAAACTTGTGTTGTTTTAATTTAATTATTGCCGGGAAGACTTGACATTTCCCTCCGCGCTTGCGTTCTAATTGAGTTCCACTCATTTATAAACTCAGCTGATCTAGGGCTTCCGCAAGGGAAAGTAGTCCCCGAGAAATTGAAATCGACGCAAGTAACAGCATGCTTAAGCTAAATGTATGTATCTCATTTCAGGCGCCCCAGAAACAGGAACGTCAGCTTTGTCACGATTGAAATAAAAATTCTGTATTTGCAGCCCAGTTCATATTCAAAATATAACAATACACCAAGACATTGTGCTTATACACTGTCTAACCATGTGGTTTGGCTACCCTTATTCATGGGTTTCATGGAAACAGTCCTTTTGATTGAAGATCATTTTTCTTTTTTCAAATCGTCTGTCTGGTTAGGTGGCTTCATGTTTCAGAACTACAGACAGAAAATGCTCGAGGCCACATAATGTGTGAGTGAGTGTGTTTGTGTGTGTGTGTGTGTGTGTGTGTGTGTGTGTGTGTGTACTTAAAAGTGGTCAACTGAGAGATTAATTAAGACAACAAACAACTGATGTTGGTGAAAATAAACTGCCAGTTTAATAACCATACAATAAAACCTGTAAATACCATGACCAATTACACTAAAAAATATGACCGTAACAAAAAAAGGATGAAAAATGCACAACCAGCTAGGTGGAGAAAAAAAAGGGAATTATCAGGAAGGACGATTAGAATTCACAACCCCCAACCCCCTTACACACACACTTTTAACACAACCTCTCTTTCACGTGCACATGGAGACTATTGTGTCACCTCTTCTTCCTCATTCACTCACTCATTCACACTAACACGCACACACACGCGTACACACACACACACAAACATACACGCACAAAGAATATGGACTCACTACTCAATACAACCACATTTAAATTTCACAAAGAAAATGACTGGCCCTGCTAACATGTGCATGTTCCCCTGTGAGCGCTCCCCTGTACTGTGTTAGTGCACCTCGGGAGGAGCAGGACTGTGGTAAGCTCAGGTACAACTCATGCTGCTAGTCATACAGTAGGGCTGGGGCATTTCGGGATGGGGTGGGAAATGGGGGAAGATGGTAGGGGGCGTGGGAGTGGAAGAAGCCGTTTGTGTGTATTTTTTTCTTAAGATGAACAGTGTGTGTGTGTGTGTGTGTGTGTGTGTGTGTGTGTGTGTGTGTGTGTGCGTGCGTGTGCGTGTGTGTGTGCGTGTCTGTGTATATGTGGTCGGACGATAGGCGCTGCCTTTAGTTCTCCCCCTCTCCAGCATCCGCCTCGTCACCCTGGTTTTCTGATGTCCACAGCTAAAGAGAAAAAGGGGCAGAAGGACAAAAAGATCAATATTTCCTAGAGAACCATGCAGAGATTCTTTGCCACATGGCAGCGCTACCTTGTGTTTCTCATATTCGGCACTATGAACGACATGCTGAGAAGGGGACACAGCTGGGCTGGCCATCTGCACCTCTTGTGCGAGATGTTAGTAACATGATGACAGCTCCAGGAATGTTTTACACTGCACCCCTTCTCAACAGGTCATGTTACAGAGCCTCATCGCCATCGTTCACGCCAATAGTGCTTCATCAAGCTGTCATTGCCAAAGTAACTACACTAGTAAGAGTTTAAGAGCCAAAGGTATTATCATACTGTAGTGTAATATTTTACTGTCATCAACTTCAACGGCTGAAAAATCAAACATACGGTCAGGTTGTCCCTTAGTAGTTGCATGATCAAGGTGCTGTCTTTGTAGGAATCCTCATTTAAGGTATCAAGCTCAGCAATGGCTTCATCAAATGCCTGAGAGAGATGGGAAATGTAGGTGTAAATTAAGCAAAATGCAAAACAGCTTTCATCTTGTTTATAACATGTCATTATAATAATACATTGTGGAGCAATAATGGACTCTTACGGTCTTAGCCAGGCTGCAGGCCTGTTCAGGCGAGTTGAGGATCTCGTAGTAGAAGACAGAGAAGTTGAGAGCCAAACCCAGGCGAATGGGGTGTGTAGGCTGCATCTCCTTCTTGCTGATTTCAAACGCCTGCTGATATGCCTGCTGGGAGTTATCCACCGTGGCTGCACAGGAGGACAGCAATCAAGTCATTATTATTTGCCCACAACACTCAATTAAATTGTGATTTCACTGCTTAATCTCTACGCTGTGCAAAGCACCTATACGCTTGCACATCTTACTTACCCTTCTTATTATCCCCAGATGCAACCTCAGACAGGTATCTGTAGTAATCTCCTTTCATCTTCAGGTAGAACACCTTGCTCTCAGCCTGACTAGCATTAGCAATCAAGTATTTGTCCAGAAGGCCCTAGAAAGAGAAAACATGCTAAATGTTAATATCATAGTCAATGAATAAGTGTTACGATGTATGAAAGAAGAGTAACATCAATGTAAAACTATAAAACATCTGGACACTGACCAGTCAGTGGGCAAATTAATCTGGTCTTAAGATCTGGCTTGTATTTTAAAGGAAATTGAGCCAAAATCTCCCCCAAAAGGCCATGATTACCAGCACGTCATTGCAGATGTCCTGAAGCTCGGTCTCGATTTTCTCGCGGTACTCCTTGGCCATCTGCTGCTTCTTCTCATTGCCCTCAGTCTTCTGCTCAATGCTGGAGATGACACGCCAGGAGGAGCGCCGGGCGCCCACCACGTTCTTATACGCCACCGACAGCAAGTTGCGCTCTTCGTTGGACAGCTCAGTGCCCTGCTCCGTCACCGACTTCATGGCGGCCGCCATGTCATCGTAACGCTCAGCCTGTTCGGCGAGCTTGGCTTTCTGCACCAGGTCACTCTTGTCCATTGTTAACGCTGAATTAGGACACCAAGACACATGGTTAGAGGTTTCTTGGGGGTTGGACAGAGATTGCTATTCTAAATAAGAGAATGAGCCCCAGGCAATGACATTTGTAATAGTGGAATAATTAGTTAATTTGACTATGCCATGAGCAGTCTTGACACCCACTGCTCTCAACATCCTGATGATGGTTCCATGACACTGATGATGCTGAATGTAGATTTTTTTTCTAGTCACTATCGATTGTATTAAGAATTCGGATTCATTTCCTTAACATGGGCTGAATAGGACGCGGTTAAATATGATGTCATGAAACATAAGTTACAGTGCGACCCCTTCCTCTTTACAATTAATACATCCGCGCCACCATTCTCTACCTTGCTTCTGAACCTGCCCAGCTGAATGGCGACTCGTGTGTTAGAGGCTTGAATGGATTTACATCTGAATAGAGGCAAATCTGAAGTGACGTTGCCGGGCATGACTTCACATTTACCGATAAAAGCTATTTGTGTACCCCGACAGTAAAATCAGCATATAACAATACGAAACGTTCACGTGTCGTTATATTTCCTTGTGGTATACGTTAAAGCCTATTTCGAAAGCTAAACTCGGCTTATCCGATCCATCACTATCACTAGGCCGCTGATATGCTAACGGGAACGACTCCCTTGCGAGCTGACACAAATGATTGCCATTACTTACAATACGTTTACATTTCAGATTTATTCCAAATAATTACATACCCGTTGATGGTGATTAACACTATATGAACATGCTTTTGTCATTTGGGTGTTCAATATAACGACAAACTGTCGGATTAAAATGAATTCATTTGATTAGCAAGACAGCTAACAAATGTAATAGCCACCTCGAAAGCTAGCGTATTAACATTAGCCGCCTAGCTGGCGCTAGCCTACTTGTCAAATCACCGCCGGATCATGTCCCTTTCGCAGAGGTAATACATTTTCAAAATGAATGGGATGTGGCGTCATACTGCAACCCCTTGTATTATTTCGGGTTTATTGGACAGCAGATTGTGTCGAGTCGGTGCCAGATGCCTTTCATACAATCACCGCACGGCCTTGTCTCGCTATAATGGAAGCGTAGGCTAGTTGAATTAGCGACAATGCTAAGTCCTTGTTCTAACTGTTCCCACCGTTACCCGTTACGTTAGCAAGCTAAAAGACGACTAGCAGAATGACTAGTTTTAGGTCTTCGCGGGAGGCTTGCGGTAGCGGTCATTACCGTCCAAGAGACTGCTAATACTTATCATTTAATTAATTTAGAGTGCATCCATTCGTTATATGTCACGTTAACTTACATTATTAACGGCCTTTCCCCCTGCTTTTATCCGCGAAAGGTATAGTTGGAGTCTACGACCTCCGTCTCGCTCCTCGGCTTGTTCTTCTGGGCAGTACCACTTCCGTTTAATTGACACTTCCGCTTCCTTTCACTGAGCATATGAAAGATGGATACATTGTGCTATAATGGAAAGAACATTACAATTCTACTGGGTTTGCGTGTTTACAGTAAACTGACATTTGCTGAGTATCAAAGACTTTCAAAAAGACAGAGAATGTTGAAGGAAACGGTGAAACATGTGTTTATTAGGACAGCCAGTTGTTGTACAGTGTGTTCCTATGCATCCGACCTGACAGCAAAAATACTTCTTGCCTTCTTGAAGAAAGCACAATAAATAGAAAATGTATGATTACCTCTGATCAGTTTATGTCTGTAATAAAAAAATAAACCAAAGGCATTCAGGCTGTATGATCAATGTTGGTCAAGGGACTTGACATCCTGGGTGCATAATTTTCAAAGTTCGGGTTCAGTTTAACATGGAAAATCTGTTTTATTTGGGAGGTCTGTAGGCGATCTTCCTACTCTTCAGCACAGACCACCTGTGCCTCTTCATGTAATAAACCAATGGAATGAGAATAGCAGAGCCCATCAGAAGCTGAGGAGAGAGACATTACAGAATGAATTAGTGAAGTATTTTTCACCATCTGACTGACTAGTTTCATTTGAACTACCATCAAAATAAGATAGTGGATGGTGATATCAGAAACTAGCAATATTTGTGGTGGGAAACAGCCACAAAGAACCCAAATACACTCGTAATACCTTCTATATAGTGTAGAAGTGGACACTTTAAATTGCAGCTTCCAGATTGGAAGTTGGTTTTGTAAAACCACAATAAAAAAAATGGTACGTTCATATTTGTTATTGTAAGACAGTATTATTGCTTGTTTACATATTATACATTTGAATTTCGGCCTCAGAAAATAACAGAATTAAATGATGCCACCAATCCTCATTAACCAGAGACACATTTCTTTCAGCATCATCATTATATACAGTTCCATGTTCCATGGCAATAGAAAATATAGCCTTGGCACTGCCACACCAATCTCCCCAGCTGACAAACAGAAACAGCCTTGACAACCCCCTCCCCCAGCAAAGGCACTTGGCTGACCAAGTGCAACTATAGTGTACAGTAGGTAACACTGGCAGGGACATTACGAAAAATGGAGCAGTGCCAAGGAGGCAGACGCAGGGGGGCAGTTCACCTTAAGTCCCATGCGCTTGCGTTGGTCGTGCTCTGGCTCTGCAGCCCAGCGCAGGAAGGTGCACACGTCTTTTGCTACCTGGCTCATGGTGGCTGGAGTGCCTGTGGAGACAAGGGGCAACATTGGTTAGAAAACACACTCTACACATCTATTCATTAACATAGATAAATATAACACTCTACACATCCATGCATATACTAAATAAATAAAAACACTCTATACATCCATTTGCTAAATAAAAACGATGAGGTGCTTTTGATGGTGGGTCATTCCACGTCAAATCAACCAGAGCTCACGCACTAGCGTCTCAAAAAAATACCATGTGCACCTATGTTACCCAGGAGACACTCTGTAAAATGTTTTTGTGCTAAGATCAATACTTTTCAAGTAATAGCTAATTTTACGGGGGGAGGGGGGTGTCACATTTGTTCTGCCTCTTTTTTTTTGTCAAAGTTCACAAGCTCATTGCTCAAGAACTAGAATCTGCACAAGGCTCTAATTTTGCAGGCTGGTGCATAAATAGGAATAGTATGCAGTAAAATCACCATGAGTAGTCTGGATGATCCTGCATGGTCATAGCAGTCCCTCAAAGTTGATCAAAATGTTATTGGAGTTCTTGGCTGGGCTCTGTTTAGGCTTACAGAAGACATCTTTTTTACTCAACATAGGCTCTTGATTCCCCCCCCCCCTATTGAGATCAGTAGAGACTCGCTCCGAAAAAGCAATGAAGAGAAAATAAATTCCATCAGGGACTGAACAGCAGACCTCACAAGTTTGAAAAATAAATTTTGGATTTGGATCTCATATTCAGAGCACCTTGTGGGAATATACGAATATTTTTTTCATTTTTTTTTTCTTTAATCTGCATTACTTCTTCTTTTTAAAAACACCAAATCTTTCTTTTTCATTTTCCACCCTAAACATGGACAAAATGCACCATTGAGATCAATATGTTTTGTCCCCACCCCTGCAATTGCAGTGATTCAGTGATTTTAGTGGCACCTAGTGGTTACTCTATACAAAACATATCTCTCAATAGATGGTTATGGTTATGGTTATGGTTATTTAGCAGACGCCTTTGTCCAAAGTGACATACAAATAAATAGCAATACAAATTAAATAACAGTGAACAATTACGAAAAAGGGAGAATAGCAATATTATCAATACAACAATCATTTAAGCACTAATCTAATGAGAAATAAAACAATGAAATGACAAAAGCAATCAAATAAGTCACTCAGTTAATTATATAATAACAATAACTATAGCAAGGTATGGCTAAATTTAAGGACAATAGCAGAATAAATGTAAAATTTTAACAATGGACAAATTATAACAAAACAAAACTATTATACAAACCATAACACATAAACACTCAAAAGACTAAGTGCATATTAAACAAATATGCCTTAAGACCCCTCTTAAAAGATCCAAAACTGTTGCTAGAACGGAGAGCACTGGGCAACTCATTCCACCAACACGGAACCACTGAAGAATAGGATCTACAGTTTGACCTAGCATGTATGGTTTGTCGACATAACAGACACTCCTCAGAAGATCGCAATGGGCGGTTGGGAATGTACATCTTCATCAAAGAACTGAAGTAGCTAGGAGCAGATCCAGTCAGTGTCCTATAGGCCAGAGTGAGAGATTTAAATTTAATTCTGGCTACTATAGGGAGCCAGTGGAGAGTAACTAGGAGAGGGGTTACATGTGTCCTCTTTGGCTGATTGAAGACCAGTCGTGCTGCAGCATTCTGAATCAACTGTAGTGGTCTTAATACGCAAGCAGGTAGGCCAGCTAACAGGGAATTACAGTAGTCCAGCTTGGAGATAACCATTGCCTGTACAAGAAGCTGAGTGGAATCTTGTGTCAGATAAGGTCTGATCTTCCTAATGTTGTACAGGGTATACCGACATGACTTTGCAATTGAGGCAACATGCTCAGAGAAAGTAAGTTGGTCATCAATTATGACACCCAAGTTACGTGCCGATCTAGTTGGAGTCAATGAGGATGAATCAAGCTGGATGTTCATCTGTTGGGGAATGGCTGTTTTTGCTGGAAACACCAAGAGCTCAGTTTTTGAAAGATTAAGCTGAAGGTGCTGATCCTTCATCCAGATTGAAATATCCTTCAGGCATGCAGAGATCCGATGGGAAACACTAGACAGGGTATCTGCACATTTTTTATCAACAAATTTAATGACTTTTAAGACCTTTTTAAGACCTCTAAGAATAAAAATTAAGACCATTACCACGGCAAAAATATATATATAAAAAGTACGCTCTGTTCAGTTTACCAAAGCACATTTGTATTTGAGTGACAGTGCAAATAGTGCACGTCAGGCAACTGCCTTCTCAATACTACAACAATACTGCTGTAAATAACGTACAGTGTGCAAACAAATCAAGTTGTAAATTACAAGTTAAACACAGTTAAAAAATGGACAAGGCTCCTGACTAACTTTTTGCGTTGGTTGCACTGGTGCGCCTAACTTTTTTTTCAGGTGCACCAGCACAAAATTTAGGTGCACCCACATTTTTCATTGCATAGCTTTCTAACAGCAAAAGGTCACATTTTTATCGCACTCCTTTCATATAATGTGAATGATTTTTTATAAATATATTTGATAAAAAATCATTCATATTATAATCATTCAAACTAAATACCCCCCATTTTTCCCCCTTTACTTTCTATATACTGAAATTTCTGATATTCATGACTGCACACTTGATGCAGATTATATAGCCTACTATTTTGTATTACAACTCTAGGTCTGCCTCTTTAATTCAGCTGTCTGATTGATGCCTCAAAATATTGTAAACAAAGTAGCATAGTTGGCTATCTTATCATAGTCTACTGGTTGGACGTTCAGTTTCCCCCACATGTGTTTAAGTTTCAAGGTAGGCTGATACTTTTTCTCCTTGGGACAGGTCCTTTTAGTCTTGAAGTTAGAAAACATTGGTGATGAGATGATCACTCAACTTGAATGCAAGAGTTTTAATAAAATGTGCAGCATGCTATGATGCTAACCGGATTTCATAATAATTTAGCTAGTCCTCATTGCTTTTTTCACGATTGTGAATGTTTTATTTGGATTAAATGTGCATGTCGAGGGGTGGGTGTCCATTGAGCGCGCACGAGAGAGAGAGAGAGAGAAAGAGAGAGAGAAAGAGAGAGGGCCAAGCCGAGGAGGTTTACTTCTATATTGTTTGGTAAAGTTGCACGCATAGTCTACAATGAAAACAGGCGAAAGAAATTTATGCTCTCACCCGAAAAGCGTCAGGTGCACCATTGCAACCTCGAATATTTTTCAGTCGCATTCTTACAAATCTTGGCTCGCGTCTGCCAACCTGAAACACTATCTCCGTCTGTAGGAACGCACACGCTACTTTTTACTGTGTTGTTACATTGTGACGAAACGAACTCGGCACGACATGAAATTTAAGACCTCCTCATCGGAAATTCTAGAATTCAAGACATTTTAAGACCTTGAAAATCCAAAAAAATAAATAAGACTTTTTAAGACTTTTTAAGGACCCGCGGGGACCCTGCTAGAGTCCTCAGGTGGGAAGGATAGGAAAAGTTGAGTGTCGTCCGCATAGCAATGATATTCAAATCCATGAGAGCGAATAATCCCACCTAAAGAAGTGGTGTAAATAGAGAAGAGGAGGGGCCCTAATACTGATCCTTGAGGGACTCCTGTAGTGAGGTCATGAGACTTTGATATCTGTCCCTGCCAAGACACGCTAAAAGAACGCCCTTTAAGGTAAGATTTGAACCAGTCAAGAGCTTTCCCAGAAATTCCCAGTTCATATAGTGTAGAAAGGAGAATGTCATGGTTAACCGTATCAAAGGCTGCAGATAAATCTAACAGAATTAACACTGATGACTGAGCAGAGGACTTAGCTACTCTCAATGCTTCAGTCACAGATAGAAGAGCAGTTTCAGTAGAATGACCACTCTTGAAACCAGACTGCATAGGGTCTAGTAGGTTATTCTGATAGAGGAAGTCACACATTTGCTTGAAGACCACTTTCTCCAAAACCTTTGACAAGAAAGGAAGAAGGGAGACAGGTCTGTAGTTCTTCACATCAGTTGAATTAAGTGTACTTTTCTTCAGCAAAGGTGTAATTCTTGCCTGTTTAAAAGAAGAAGGAACTATTCATATATTCAATAGATCTCAATGGTGCATTTTGCCCTTGTTCAGGGTGGGAAATGAAAAAGAAAGATTTGCATAAGACAAGTCAAATTGGTGTTTTTAAAAAGAAGAGGTAATGCAGATTATAGAAAAAAAATATTTTTAAAAAATCCCCATATATTCCCACAAGGTGTTAGGGTGCTCTGAATATGAGATCCAAATTTATTTTTCAAACTTGTGAGGTTTGCTGTTCAGTCCCTGATGGAATTTATTTTCTCTTCATTGCTTTTTCTGAGAGTGTTTCTACTTATCTCAATAAGAAAAAAACCCCCAAGAACCTATGTTGAGTGAAAATGTGTCTTCTGAAGGCCTAAACAGAGCCCAGCCAAGAACTCCAATACATTTTTTATCAACTTTGAGGGACTGCTATGACCATGCAGGATCATCCAGACTACTCGTGGTGATTTTACTGCATACTATTCCTATTTATGCATCAGCCTGCAAAATTTGAGCCTCCTACAAATTCTAGTTCTTAAGCAATGAGCTTGTGAACTTTGACAAAAAAAAGAGGCAGAACAAATTTGACATCCCCCTCCCCCCGTAAAACTGTCTGTTACTTAAAAAGTATTGATCTTAGCGTAAAAAACATTTCACAGAGTGTCTCCTGGGTAACATAGGTGCACATGGTATTTTTTCAGATTTCTTTGAGACTCAAGTGTACACACACACACACACACACTCAAAACCCACCATCATCGTACTCTAACACTTTATTGAACACACACACACACACACACACACACACACACACACACACACACACACACACACAACCAGACGCACGCACACACGCACACTCACCATCATCATATTCTAGCACTTCATTGTATATTGGGGGAGCCATGCCAATAGCCTGTCCAGGGAAGTATGGGTTGTAGTAGAGACCCTCTCTTACTTCCACCCCACCAGGGGGATCACAGTACCCCGTTAGCAGAGCGAACACATAGTCTTCCCCACCATGCCTGGAACAAAACCACATGGTGATCCATCAGACATCACTTCACCATACAGGTATACACACAATTACATATAACTTGTCAAAGTCAAACTGCAACAGCTCTTTCATAGGCTTATCTGAAGTTAATTAGGAGATGCATACACACTAGTTTTGTTGAAAAGAGAAAATCAAGACAGAGCAGCAGAACTGTGACTGCTTCCTGTACCTGGCATTGACAATGTAGCTGAGGTCAGGAGGCAGAGCTCCATTATTGGCTACGCGTGCTGCCTCTGGGTTGGGATATGGTTTGGGGAAATAGTCAGACAACTTTCCGGGACGGGTGAACATCTCTCCGGTGTCGTCAGGACCATCCACGACCTCAATCTACAATGGAAGACACAGTTTGTGGTGATACAGTTAGTGACTGAAATGACATGATGTGCAATGATGCCAAAATAATTCTGCTATCGTTTACACAAACTAGCTACAGAGTATTTGGTGAATGTCATATGCAGAATGGGGATGATGTGGTGGAAGTTCAGACGTACCTCCTCAGCCAATACTTTGACCTCGGCCTCTGTGTGAGACACTCCAACCAGGTTACGGAAAGCAAGGTACTCCATGCTATGGCAGGCAGAGCACACCTGCTTGTACACTTGGTACCCTCTGCGAACACTGCAATAAAAGGAGAGAGAGAAAAAGCTACATTTTATAAAAGGAGACAAAAAGGGGTTCTGAAAAATATGATTCATTTTGGTTTGTCTTTTTTTCCTTGTGAAAGGCAAGACCTTCAGAAAGAAGTACATGACTGACTACTAAAACTACACACACCTGGCATGGTCAAGCGAAGACACCAAGCCGCTGTGACTCCAGGGATAATTTGGGGGATGCAGTTCCAAGTCTGACGCCTTGACAGACTGATGAAGCGCCAGACCCAGACCAGCACCTCCTGCAGCTAGCACCCCGAGAGTTGAGAGGGCTGCTTTCCTTCCTCTGCTCAGAGTGCCGAAGGACATGTTGGCCTGAGGAAGGGAATAATTTATAAACGACTTAAGTGTTCGCCGCTGTTGGATTTAACAGCGGAACGAACAGATGGTTCGGACTATCATATAATGTACAAACAGCAGATCAACAGTGGATCATTTGAATATGATGGGAGAAAAAATAAGTTACATGGAAACGTCTGGGCTGCAAGGTTATTATATGAAACCGGGCAGTAACTGTTGAGAGGTCAACTGGGGTAACGTTAGCACAGTCCACAGCCGTGGACTGACCAGCTAAGCTGCCTAAACATAGAATGCTAAATTGAGTACATATAACTTAGCCTCAGTAGCTAGCTAGCATCTCGAGCAAAGTTTAAGAACCACGGACAGTCCGTCAGATAAAATACACTTATGTCAACAACTTTTTCATGAGCCAGATTGAGTCACATCTCATATGTTCAGGGTGAATGAATTAGGTAAATATACTTCGCAATATATCACACACCAATATCATCAATAGTGTGCCAATTAACGTTTAAGTCCATCTCACTTATAGTCAACTAGCTAAGCTAGTGGGCATGCCGTTGTCAAAGGTAGCTAATGTCAGCAAACGGACATGCTAGCTGTGTGACCTTGCCTATGTTAATAACTTGTTCACTATAACTTCTGATTGTTTTACGAGTTCAGCATTTTCTCAGTGGCAACAGTATGTCTAAATACTTCTCATCTTACCTTTGACACACCAACAATGTTCCTGGCGTTGAGGAAAGTCCTACCGGCACTTGAGGACACGGCAAGCCGTAGTGCCGCCATGTTTCTGTTCACCGATTGAGTGTGTCACGTGGCCAATTTGACGTAACTACCCCAGCCTACTCTGCCTACTACATGGAGGAAAAACTGCCCAGTTCTTACTGATAATCTTCAAATGAATGCTAACGTCAAACAAATTCATTAACAATCTGAGAAAATAACATCCTTTACGAATCACAAAAAGTTTTCGAATATCACTGTCACAAATATTTTAATTGTAGGTGTATTATGGTTGCAAATTTAATTTTCAAACGGATATAATTTTGAAATGTCAAGCAGTCAATCAAAATAATAAGAGAAGACTTTGGAACAGCTATTATCTTCATTCAACATTTTATTCCAAAACACTCAAATCTTCACATCTGCTGCTCTGTGTTAAAAGTGGATGCCACGTTCTGCTGTTTCTTATGGGCCATAATTAAATGACTTTCTGAAAAAGAGATCACAATTCTTTCGGCCTAGCAATACAGAGGTTGATTAAAAATTGTCCAACGCCTACCCCATGAGGCACCAACAGCCCTTGTACATGACAGCAGTACACAAAATTCTCATGTCCTTCACCAATACTGATATTAGACAGCAAGTTGGAAAATGTCAAATTAAGCTTCCACAGCTCATTTTCTATGACTTGAGTCCACCCAGAGTCTATACACGCACTGAGCTCTCTAAAGCTTTGAGGCAACTCCCCTTTGAGCTTGTGAATGAATGGAACTACACTGGACTGCTGCTATCTTCCCTGAGAGCACTGCCATGTGGTAGAATCATACATGATTAAACCAAACATCTCATATTCTTAGGGGTTGGGCTCAATAAGTTCAGATTTTTCCCCCTCTGCTTTAACCAAGAGCACTTGATATGCTGACTAAACTGAAGAGTGGAGGGTCTGGTTTAAGACCAGAGGGAGTTGAGATATGGTGAGAACCACCGCAGTACCAGGGCTGGCTCTTACAGGCTCCACTGCCTCACAGGGCCTCTGCACAAAGGGCCTTCGGCTCCTGTCCTGCGCATCTGAAAAACGTTGGGGGTCGGGGGAAACAAAATGGAGTATATACCTATAGCATCGCATCACATCAACACCCCCCCCCCCCCCCCCCAAAAAAAAAAAAAAACATCACAGACCTCTCCCACATGATACCCAAGAAGTCCATGCCCTCTCTCTTCGTAAGAAATTTGCCCAGTTTTAATGTAGTCAAATTTGGGCAGCAGTGGGCCATCAGTGGCTCCCCTGTAAGTGGGCCTGGAGGAGGGGGTTTGAGGGGGGAGATGAGGGGCAGAATACAGGCGCCCTTTCTTATTAGTTGGCTTTGGCACGAAGCTGAGCCCTCTTTCCGGTGACAGCCTGGAAGCCAGTCTTGATACTAGCAACAGAGCAGCGGGAATGACACGTCTCACACTGCAGGAAGTACAGACGCGTGTCCTTCTGTAGAATGGTGTCCGGAGAGCGACATGTGTGACAGGTGACGTATTCCTCTGTGAAGGGGAGAGCGAGAAAAAGAGCATCACTGAATGAACTTGAATGTGATTATCTTGCTGTTGTAACTTGCATGGCTTGATATCTCCAGTGAAATGCCCTCAAAGGCTGAATCCCCTGCCTATAGGACTAGGAATTGAACAGCTCTCCTGTGTATATCAGAAATAAAATAGCCATGCTTCACAAACCTTAAATACCCTTCAATTGCAATGATCAACACCAGAAACTTTGAACACCAGTACTCTCGCTTTAGAGTATTTCCACCAGTCATGTGTATGAAGATTAAAGAGTCACTGCACCCTAAAATATGTTTTTTGAGCTGTTGATTGATTGAAATTACTCATAAGTGGTGAACTGTACTATTGCCAGGGTTAATATTGACAAAAATCGCGTTTCTCGACAAAAGTAACATTTCGTCTGATTTTGTATTGGAGATATTGCTCTCCACGCATTCTACAGGTTGAAACATGCCATGGCATGTTGGTCCAAAATGCTATTGGAATGCTGACGAAGTCCAACACTACCGGGTCGTTACAAATTAGGAATTAAACGCCCCAACACCTGCTGCCCTATAGCCTACCTGTGATAAGCCATGTCTGCAGCACTCATTGGCCCTTTCCGAAACGGATCCCTACTCACTTCGACTCGGTTAGCGAGTGAACTTCCTTTTCAAGTCCACTCGTGGGTGCGGAGAACACTCGCATTTGAAGGGTTAGGGGGTTAAAACAGCGCTACATTTCGGATGCGCTTGAAGGGAGAAGGAAGTTGACGTCATATTCGTTTTCATAGAAATTATGAAGCCAATATATATTAAATCACCAATTAAGATGTTCTGGACACCCCTGTGTATTAGGATATACATCCCTCTTCTCTCCTTTCATTACTATGAGTGAGGAGTTGCATTTTATGCTTTATTTAACATCAAATTATAAAAGTGCTGTAAATGTGACCTGCACATGTGTTTAAATATTACAGCCTACTTCTGTACGATCTTGCACATTTTACTGAGTATCAAACTAAACATGAGTTGTTACAATGTAGCTTAAAACACGCTTTTGTCTGTAAATGCTGTCACACGGACCAAAAAACAACTGGCAGGGAGATACGTGAGCTGCACGAACACTTGAAAACGGTTGCACCTGCGTTTCAAGACAGCATCGATGCTGACTTGCTCCTGGAGGCGTGGTAGCCCCTCTCCCTAGGCACTTCACTCGTCTCAAAATTCGTTTCGGATGATACTTAATGTGGCGGACCCTCGCGTGAACGCGCAAACGAAGTGTGTAGGACTAGGGTTTAGGGATCCGTTTCGGAAAGGGCCATTCCCAGATGGACATGAAATCACCATGGTTGATTGGTTGCAGCAGTGCTGCACTCCCTCTCAAATTTCAGAACGTCTCGCCCATTTTGAAAGCCTTTTTCAGAAATGTGAAGTGGGTGGAGTTATGGGGTGAAGTGACTCTTTAAAGTGTAACTTCACCCCATAACTCCACCCACTTCACATTTCTGAAAAAGGCTTTCAAAATGGGCAGGACGTTCTGAAATTTGGAAGGTAGTGCAGTACTGCTGCAGCCAATCAACCATGGTGATTTTGTGTCAATCTGGGAATGAGTGCTGTCTTATCACAGGTGTTGGGGCGTTTCATTCCTAATTTGTAACGACCCGGTGACGTAGTCTCGGTAGAAAAGTACAGGACTACATCAGCATTCCAATGAGCCAATTTCACAGTGTCCAGGTGTCTGGCCTAGTTGATGTTAATGATGCCTTAATTGGCAGGGTAAAACATCTTCCTGTTTCTGTCTTTCCTATTCATGGGGTATTTCTCAAAGTCAAGAGCTCGTCCTTGATAGAATGCTTTCTTTCAAGTCGAGTGCTAGAGAGACAAGGCTACACACCTTCCCAGTACCCTCTCCAGCCGTCAAGATCACATGCAATGGAACAGCCTAGCGAGTGTGGAAGTGTACGTCAATTGTGCACGGTTCCGGCTGCGCGCTTAATTAGAACCGTGGAAATTGTGCTGCTTTTACAGGAGTTCCGACAATTGCAGCTGCACTTTCCTCTAAATAAACTTTTTGGAGTAGCCTACAGTATTTCCACATTCGACTTGGTCTTCACATATCACAGTCCGTAGTTTATAATTATGTTAGTGTCAATAGAAAGTTATACCGGTAATTGGCAACAGCAACTGTAATGTTAAACTTCTAGAAAGTTCGTATTGGGCAAAGTTCTGAGATAAATTAATAACAAGTCTATCACAACTTGTTCATGCACATTGACATATGCATTTATGATGAATATGCACAATAACTTGATATAAATGCCTGAGCAAATATACGATGGCATTAACAAAACACTTGATAAATCATATTTAGCCTACATTAACACGCACTGCTTCTTTGCATCTACTTTCCCTCTCCCTCTTTTTTTTTAAACCGCACCATCAGAAAATTTCTAATTGTTCATACGCAAAGGATTGTGGGTTATTTCTTCACTCCGAGGATCCATCGATGCATCCTCCAAAATTCTCAGAAATTCTCAGAACGAAGGACTCAGTACTTGCTAGAATTTGAAAGCATCCTTGACTTTGGAACAGTGCTTGACGAGATTTGATGACGTAACGTCCTTGAAAAAGTGGCTTGGAAGGAGCAATCCTTGACTTTGAGAAGCACCCATAAGCCTATTTCACAAGATGTCGCCACTGTGTAAACTAACTTCCTCTGGAACAGCTCAGTCTATAGGAAAGACAGAAACAGGAAGATGTTTTACCCTGCCAATTAAGGCATCATTAACATCAACTAGGCCAGACACCTGGACACTGTGAAATTGGCTCATGGACTTCACCAGGTCCCTTTCCACAGGTGAATAAAATCAAGAACCTTGATAATCAACCTTGATTATCTATGCAGACTGCATGGTGCTTGATTAATACACCTGTGGAAAGGGACTGGTTGAAACTCATGAATAGACTGAGCTGTTCCAGAGAAAGTTAGTTTACACAGTGGCGACATCTTGTGAAATAGGCTAATAGCATTTTGGACCAAAATGCCATGGCATGTTTGAACCTGTAGAGGGCGCGGAGAGCTATATGTCCAATACAAAATCATATGAAATGTTACTTTTCTCGGGAAACACGATTTTTGTCAAACCCTGGTAATAGTGTAGGTCACCACTTATCAGTAATTTCAATCAATCAACAACTAAAAATATATTTTAGGGTGCAGTTACACTTTAACACTACTTGGTGAAGGCTCAGTAGCAAGTTCATCAGGGTAATATTCCTCACTCAACACACTAACTTACATACAGTTAGTGCAACCTGCATTGTGTTTACAGCGTGGCTCACCCAAACTCGAACCCGCAAAAAAGCAGCACCTCGGGAAGTCGAGTGTGCTACCAATCGAGCTAAAAGTCAGGATGCTAGCTCTCTCACTAGGCACTGCACCAGCTGATACCATTACACTAGCATACACACTAATATATAATTTCAGGACATTACACTAGCATACATACTTATATATCTTCTCAGGACATTCTCTATCTGTTTTTGTTGAAATCTTCCCTTGATCACAAGCTGGTTATTTCCGTCAATTGAGCCGCTGGAAAAGAAAGGCAAATGTATCTGTAAAATCTCTTGCATTTTAGCTCATACCCCTCAGTTATGTATTCCAAAATGCAATAACAATAAAATGGTTGATTACCTTGTACCAAGCTCAGCCAATAAGAAGGCCAGTAGATGTTTAGGCTGACGATGCAACCTACGTAACAAAAGATGAAATCAATGTCATCACAAAGAATAAAGAATATCTGCAGTCCAGCTACATACTAGTTATATATTTCCCTGCACCAGCATACATACAGTGAGGAGAAAATGTATTTGATACTATGATAAAGTTGCCTAAAAGAGGAATATAAAATCATCATTTGACAATTGATCGTAATGTCTTAAAGGGATATTCCGCCATTTTTGGAAATAAGCTCATTTTCCACCTCCCCTCGAGCAAAACAATTGATATTTACCTTTTTTCCCGTTCATCCAGCCATTCTGTGAGTCTGGCGATACAACTTTTAGCTTCAGCCTAGCATAGATCATTGAAACGGATTAGACCAGTAGCATCTCGCCTGCTAGCATCATGTTTAAAAGTGACAAAGATTTCCGGTAATTTTCCCATTTAAAATGCGTCTCTTCTCAAGGTAGAAAGTGCAATAAGTAATAATATGAAAATTAAACTTGGTGTTTTTCTAGGCTGATTTGACATGGAACTACACTCTCATCTGGCGTAATAATCGAGGCAACTTGCAAACTACTGGCACTACTACTGCTTGTTGTCTATGGGGACTATTTTCAGATGCTGCGTGATATCACTGCGCCCATGGTACGTTTGCAAGTTGCCTTGATTATTACGCCAGATGAGAGTGTAGTTCCATGTCAAATCAGCTTAGAAAAACGGCAAGTTTCTTTCTCAGTTGGTCTTATTGCACTTTCTAATTTGAGAAGAGACACGTTTTAAATGGGAAAATTACCAGAAATCTTGGTCACTTTTAAACATGATGCTAGTAGGCGAGATGCTACTGGTCTAATCCATTTCAATGATCTATGCTAGGCTGAAGCTAGAAGTTGTATCGCCAGACTCACAGAATGGCTGGATGAACAGGAAAAAGGTAAATATCAATTGTTTTGCTCGAGGGGAGGTGGAAAATAAGCTTATTTCCAAAAATGGCGGAATATCCCTTTAATTAAAAAAAATTGTAAAAATAAAACCGTTAAGTTCACCAATTTTCTTGAATGTATCGTAAATAAATAAATGTTCTTCCTAAATGCTAGGGGGAAGGAAGTATTTGACCCCCAATGTAACATAGTTACCATAGAGTTAACATAGGGGCAGGCAGTTTTTTATTTTCTAAGGCCAGCTATTTCATGGATCCAGGATATTATGCATCCTGATAAAGTTCCCTTGGACGTTGGAATTAAAATAGCCCCACATCATCACATACCCTTCACCATAGCTAGAGATTGGCATGGTGCTTTTTCCAGTAGGCCTATTAGCCTGTTTGATGCTCATTGAGCTCAATGCAAACTTTAAGGCGAGACACGGCAGGTGAACATGTTGTTTTTCCATGCATCGGCCAATTTTGAGATTTTGTGCTGGTTTGCTACCTACTACAACAACAAAGTCCGATTTGCACATTTAGGTGTTTATTTCGTGACATTTTGACTACTCGCGCCTATATATTTTTCCTAATTTCACCAAAAGTTCCCATTCTTAAGTGTCATGTCCTACCGCGACCGTGATCCGAAGCATATCGTGTGTGACACCGTTGGAAAGCCCTGTTCCTTGTGCATGACGCTATGCATCCAAATATGGCCATTTCCTTTGTATTAGCAACCAATCGCGAAAGTTCATAGGCGGGTCTAGGCTTTAGAACGGTATCTCAATGGCTGTGTTTCTATGGTTTCAAGGCTGTTTTCTCGAAACGAGTTTCCTCCGGTTTCCTCTCCCACTCTAAGCTCAACAACTCCACTTCTGTATCACCTACATACACCAAACTTTCCAGTGTTATTCCTAAGTATGTTGTGAAGACTTGTCCAGAGGGGTTTGTTGATTTATTTTTCTAATCCTGATTTATGACGTTTTATTCTTAAAAATGTGACCATTCACAGCGAAATCAGTCGTTTTGCGCACAACGTTATTTTGAGAAAATCAACAATAACAAACTTCCGGGTTAAAATGTTGAATTTCACGTTTTCGCATAATTCGACTGTATACAGTCTACAGTTTCATATCGTGAACGCATTTCACGGTAAAACATTCGTTTTGACTGTTAAACCCGGCGAAGATTCAACACATTTGCTGTCATTCCCGTTGTGCACGCGCTGCTTAAAAAGGTGATTTCTCCTCTTCTGGCATATCGTGACAGGAGAACCATGTCAACTTTGGATGCTGTTATCTTAGCGATAGTTTGTCTAATACCCTCGATATACATATCGTTGGAAAGCTTAGTTTATGGCCGTTCACGTGAGCACAATAACTTAATTTAATAAATTTTACCGAAACGACTGGTTCCGCTTTACAGGGTCACAAATGAGGCAAAAATCTAGTTTTTATGGGTATTGACAGTATTTTCAGGTTTACTGGAAAACGAAATGAAACATCCATAAACCCCTTTGGACATGTCTTTGGATTTACTATATATACAACATGAAAAAATAATTTTGGACCTGGCTTTGTCTAATGTTGAGTTTTTGAGGTTTGAAATAATATATGCAAATTGGCACATATTTAATGAGATAACGCCTAATTAGCATATTCAAACATTAAATTACAGAAACCTTGCAATACATTTTTTTCACACATTTATCTGAGTAATCAGCTGGTGAAGTTTCATGATGATATCTGTAAGTTAATTTTTTTACCCTATTCACCTGTAGTGTCTCCCCTTAACCATCTTCAGAACTCACCGAAGCAAAAAACAGATAACTAGGGCACTGGAGGCTGGCTACTGACAGCTAGTTTTGACTCCTCGGGTGTTGGTGCATACCTACAGCTATCAGTGAATACTCCAAACATCACCTGAAGCCCTAGGGGTGTGCATTGGCACTGCCCTCACAATTAGATTCTATTACAATTCACCAGGTAACGATTCGATTCAATTCGATTCTATGATGCATTGCGATGCATCAAAATGAAGTCATTTATTATGTCAAACCAGCTCTTATATAAAATGACAGCTCATGTCAACACATTATTTGTGTAGGCCTATATTCTACGCTACTAGGCTACATGTAGGCTTACTGTAGCACTTGCCATTTACCATTGCCTAATATTGTATTTCCCATTTACTAACAAAACTAGATGCGCGCGCACATCCTACAACTTTTGTCAAGGCAAGTTGCTGCACTGCCAGCTAGGCCTACATCTAATCCGAACATAGAAGGCCAATAAAAAATAGGTTCCAGTTGGTTGGTAGCCTAATCCAAATACAAAAAAGTCTAAAGGCTAAACCAAAATTATGCTAATTGCGATTAGCCACATTGCTAATAACTACAATGAAAACGGTGCTGACAGATACTGCAATAAGGCATCATTCCTATACAACTACATAAACAACAGAACATTACTTGAAATTAACATTACTCACGTAATTGTCTTGCCATAATGGGCAAAGTAGGCTAGTCATTGAAACTTCAGTTATGCTCCACACAGCAGACATTATGTGCACTCTTTCCGACACTAAGAAGGCTATTTTTGGACATGTTGCGGGAGACATAACATAGTTTGGCTGGCCCTGCGACTTCTAGTCAGGTGTGACTTATATACAGGGTACCCCCAGGATTGTTAAACCTAAATTTAAGACTTTTTAAGACCTTTTTAATGCCATTTCAAGTGAAATTTAATACCTTTGTCGCACCCATCAGAGAAGATTAAATCATATCGAACACCAGATTAAACTTCAAATAATTTCTACTTTTGAGTGTTTGACATAACAAAATAAGAGTTTACAAGATAATGCAGGTACACCTTTTCGAAGATCAATAACTTGTATTTCTAAAGAACATGGAACTGAAATTGGAAGACATTTTTAAATATCCACAATAAATGAGCAAAACAAACCAAAAACAATAAATACAATGGACTCTGTTGGCCCAGTTCACAAATTAAAACATGACATAGGGCGTGTAGAGTGACAGTAGCCTAGTTGTTAAGCCTTATGCACGGAACGAAA
The DNA here is from genome assembly GCF_963854185.1 of Sardina pilchardus. Classification (NCBI taxonomy): domain Eukaryota; kingdom Metazoa; phylum Chordata; class Actinopteri; order Clupeiformes; family Clupeidae; genus Sardina; species Sardina pilchardus. Next base: position 1,798,118 of record NC_085000.1, on the reverse strand, counting down.
TGTCATAATACAGCTGTAGCTGATAAATTACGCTGTCAACTAAACATTTGAAACGTGCGCAAAACGGCATGAACCCAGCATCGGCACGTCACGTAAAACACAAATTGAAGCAATAAGTTGGTCATCGGATAATCCTGCAAAGCCTTTTCATAGGCATGCTACGTTTATGACATATAACGTTGATTATGAACACATTTCATCACAGCTGAGAATTAGCTTACGCAGAGACATTTTAAACGGAGCTGCCGGCTGTGCTGACTTGCTGCCGAGTGCTGACTTGCGCGTCTTTTAGATGGTGAACAAATGTAAGCATGATTTTCTGAACTCGGCATTATCACTAATTTTACCCCCATAACTGTCGACGACTGGAAATAAAATGTGATAGCTACAACAGAAAGCCTATTCAGTGTGCTTAGGCTAATCGCCATAGCCTCATCTAGCCGCGAAAAAGACGAGGAAATTAGCCGAGTGCTGGGAAAACCACACTGTTTGCGCGTGCACCACAACGCAGCTTCATTATCATGGACAACGCAGCTTCTTTATCATGGACAGAGAATTTAGTTCACATTACGCTACAATGTTAGTCTAGTGATAATTTGACTAAGTGATGACTTGTCTAGTGATAATTTTTTATCACTAGACAAGTTTCCGGAAGTAACCTTTCCGGAAATGTTAATAACACGTTGAACAAGCGTTGCCAGCTGCAGCAGTGACATTTCCGGAAAGGTACTGACTCGATTAAATTTATTCTGGACTCTCTATCCGACCACATAAAGACGTGGGGATACTTCGGTTTGGCTTTAGGGACCCTCTACTCACTACCACGTAAGTGTAGTGTTGTTTGGAACAGTAGAAGAGGCATAAAAATAGCGTTCTGTAGCGGCGAAAGACATGCCCGCGTCACTTCCAGGATAACGAGTTTTGGCTAAAAACGGTGAGCTCGAACTTTCTCAAAATACATCCGAATGACATGATTTTGGTGTCAACTCAACGTATGTACTCCCAATAGTCCGAAAAAATTATCTAAAGTGCATTTCACTCCGGATTATCCCTTTAAGGCCTATTAGATTAATGGTTATTTTAGATTAATGGTTAAAACATAATTTGAAGTATATAATTCGGTGTATTTGGCATCCTTTTCAATTTCAAGGTATTAGGAATTTCTGCTTCTTTTTGAATACGAGAAGTAAAATATAGCCTGTGCATTTCACTCCGGATTATCCCTTTAAGGCCTATTAGATTAATGGCTATTTTAGATTAATGGTTAAAACATAATTTGAAGTATATAATTCGGTGTATTTGGCATCCTTTTCAATTTCAAGGTATTAGGAATTTCTGCTTCTTTTTGAATACGAGAAGTAAAATATAGCCTTTCCATTCCATTCAAATAGCTACCAGAGTTAATGCCTTGTAAAAGTAGCAAAATGCTACTGTTTCGCCAGAGGGGGGTGCCAAACTTCACTTTTTTTTATTGTAAATGTTTATTCTGGTGTTACCAAAACACCTGTAACTACATGCATTTATTCTGTGAATGGGGCTTAGATGCAATATTAGAACTTACATGTCCATATACTTTTCTATTTCCACATAGATTTTCATGATCCTACTACCTACCCCACATAGCTTTTCAGCTGCATGAAAATGACACAAAAATACAAACATGCCTTGTTTTATCCTTATTATTGTCAAATTCATTTGATTTGGAGACTTCACATTTTGGGACAACATTAACAAAGGATTATATTTCTATAGAAAAGACTCATTGATGACAGGTGTGTCCCAATAAAAAAGTTTTGAGACCCTCAATATCACTTTTTTTGCATGTTTTTTCAGAAACTAGGGACTTCTGTACAACCAATGAGACTGTGGTACAAACATTTAATCATTGAATCTTACTGAGAACATGCTTGTCTTCCATTCTATAAAGTTTAGTCAGGTTAGGAATGATACTTTTTAAGATATGAGTACCTTAACATGGCCTCCAAGATAAGGTCATTTAGAGAGTGTAAAAAGGCAAGGGCAAAAAGACAATGAAAACAATAGAATTGAAAAAAAATATTTTACAGATTTTAGTTATGGAACCTAAACATTGTGTAGACAAACTTTGAAGGAAATCCGAGTTGGTGCTGCAACCATTTTCCTGGATTTTGTCTGATTTGACACGGAATGACTCTGGCGCGACTTATACTCTGGTGCGACTTATACTCCGGACAATACGGTAAGATGAAAGTTGATGATGTCTGGGTTACACAAACAACAAATGACCTATAGGCCTAAATAAAAAGTTATGTTGCCATTACTATGTAGGCCTAGCTTAGGCTAGTCTTATTACAGGGTATCTGCAGGAATCATAAGGATGAATTTACTACCTTTTACTACCCTTTTTACTACCACCAAAATAATTTTTACTACCAACACGACGCGGCTGCGAAGTTACATTTCCCCATTTCGACTACCTAGTGTTACCAACCAATGTTACCAAATATGCTCCGTTCTACAATCTTTGAAAAATATGAAAAAGTTGCCAAATTTAGGCAGACCGCCTAAATATGCCTGAAATATGTAGGCTATCATGATCATTTTGCCAACAATGATGTAGAACCATGGATTTTCTCAGTTCATACCATGTTTTGTTTTAACTTAAACCAACAGAAAGTTATCATTTTGACTACATAATTTAGTATAGGCCTACTTGATAACATATAGCCTTACAGTCCTGTACAATATAGTGAACCAGACCTAGATTGATATTGATGCTGATTGAAGAGGTTGCTTGAAGGTTGTGATATTTAAGTTCCAAAAAAAAAAAAACAAATTGCACCACTCCCTCTCCTTCCAAAGTAGCCTAACATGTCCTACACCTCTCCTCCTAAAATAAATTGCAGGCCCTACTGTTATAAGCTACATCACTAGTTGTCCAAGTGCACACAATAAAAGGAGAGCTAGGATTAAAATTCAGACTGTGCCTTTAAATAGTCAACTTTTTTTCATCTATCAGCACAATGCTAGGCTACTGTAGGCCATTTCCACTAAGAAATCAGCTCAATATTATGTGCAAGACTGATGTTTACCAAGCATGCCAAAGTGTTAATATCTTAGCACTATAGTCATACGTTTTCTCATAGTGAGATGGCTATCCCGAAATATGTTTTGAATGACGTGGGGCGCACGGAGGTGAACAGCTGGACAAATGCGAAATGACAAGGTGTCATACTAAACAAGGTGACAACTAAACAATTTAGTAGACCTAAGGTAGACAGGCTTTGTGGCTAAAACGATGAAAACCAGTAGGCTAGTCTGTCACAGCTAACTTCGAGCACAGTAGCCAAGACTAGTTTACACGCACAGAAATTAAAAGTCAATATCAGCATCACGAGATTGCTGTAATTATCGGAAAATACAGACACGTTAAACTGGACGCAAACGCGTGGCAAAGCCAACAAAAAAACAACAACGTCATAGATTATGTCTTTTTAAATAAATAATTTGACCTTTACCGTTTCATGGCTTCAGCTAAGAAACAAATAGTTCACCACACACATCGAACTTGCATCAAACATTCATCAACATGACTGCTTTCACTTTCAATGACATCCCTGGCGGAATCGCTATGGCAACCATTGAACGTTGACGGCAAAGATTCTTAAATACCCGGCTACTCCGTTGAGGTCCTGTAATCGTATACTTTATTTTTAAGCTAGAAATTTTTTTCCCCCCTTTTGAAGTACAAATATTACGCAAACAGTGGAAACTCATATATGAAGTTGGTAAAAAATTTTTACTACCAAGTGAAATTACATTTACCTTAATTTTGATTTTTTTTTTTACTACCTTTTACTACCCCGCGGGGACCCTGTATTAGCGTTACAAGTGTTATGGAAAGATCTGACTACATCAAAGCGCTATGAGTAGGCTTGTTTACCAAAAAAGTGCGGAGTGGAGCTTTACTTCTACTGTTCGGTAAAGTTGCACGCATAGTCAACACGCCGTGTTGAATCTGTGGTGCGCTGCCACAAATTAGTCTATGTGTGGGAAACACTGTACAGGCGGCGCATGTCATTGCAACATTGCTCTGGAAATGCCCCCGGAATTAATTGAAACGTCAACGTCAATTGCGATGCATCGCCGAATCCATTATTGTTCACACCACTATGAAGCCCTTTCAAAAAAAAAAAAAGGCTCTGTGGTGTACGAACACCTGAAATCCAACACCAGAAATCCAACACCAATTTCTGGCACAGATCAATACTCTTCTGCTAGGGTGGATATCAAATGTATCGCCTCTCCGATCTCTGGAAAGCACTAGACACAGCTCTAATCCTCCTGCACATTCTGTTCCGGAACACATTCTATCCCGGAGCATTCCCAGACCTTCCAGAATACAATGAAGGGCAAAGCTCAGTGGCTGACAGCACACACTCACAGTTTGCAGATGTCTGTGAAGTTGACGAAGGAGGTCTTCTTGGTGCCCACACGCACCACCTGTGGTGGCTTCATGACAAACTTGCGCTTTTCTCCAGCCACCATGTCTGGGTTTTTCTCCCTCATGATGTTGAAGACTCTGTTCAGCAGCTGAGGCAGAAAAAAGGGATGTGAATGTCTGTGGATACATACAAAATATGTATTTCCCCTCAGTTTATCCAGTGGGAACACATACATTACAAATTAATACAATATGTCTGAAGAAAACCATATAGGAGTTTATGATTTATGTGTAATTGAAGTCTAAACATATAAAATGCATTTAAAACATTCTAAGCAAACCAATCACAAATAGCAGGTAAACATTATGAAAATAGCTCAGAACAGCAGTGCAAATTGAACCAGAAAATGGGGAGGAGTGAGACTATGAAGATGTGTGTGGGATTTAGGATGGAGACTAGTCTTGGCTGAATCAGGTCTTATCAGGATCCAACAGCAATGCATAAGTGGTCTGCATCGTTCTCACGATGTAGCCTAGCGTACCTCGTCGTAACTGTAGTCTCTCTCCGTCCCAGCCCAGGCAGGACCCGTCATTGAGCTAAAGGTAATGCCGTCTGTGTTCTTCCCGTCATCATCATCCAGAGCTGCAGAGAAACACAAAAGCATGAGTCCAGGATTCATTCTTCAACATGATACACAACCGCAGTCATGACACTTTATCCAGTTCTGGGTATGAGACAATTCTCATCATGTTCAAAGAGACAATGTCTACAAACTCTGGCAAGTAATTTTACTTAAATCCATTTTTCAAAATAGTTTTCTTCTCCTACAATATAAAACATGGATATTATACTGCTATGGATGACACAAGCATCATCACGCTTCAATAAAGTCCTAAGTTTGGGAACAATGCAGAGGAAGTAAACTAGTCTAATGCACTATCAAAATTCTCAAAATGATCGAACCAGTGTTATATATTTTCAGTTTTCTGCTCTATGTAGCCAATTATTCCATTTGTATGCTTGTTTACAAACATGGAACTTATTCACATTGAGAAGCATTCATTTGTCAAACGGAGAACAACAATAACTCCCTTACTCCCTTTATACACAGGGGAAAAAGTCCTAAATTCTCCCAATCATTTCTGAGGCAGAAGATTGCCTTTGAAATGCAACAAGAGTAAAAAAAAATATCCTTCACTGCACAAGCTTTGCATTGATGATGTATAACATGTGGTTGGGTCTGAAACAAAGTCTCATCCAGATTCGCTAATTAGTCATTCTATTGACATTGAAAAGGACTGGAACAATGGACTTATGGGGGAGGATGGGGCAAGGATGGGTAGGCGAAAGGTAGGTAAAACACACAGGTCACAGTAGCCCCACAGTTATAGAAAACAAACAGAAGGGTTACCTTCATCCTTTTCCAGCAGCTCGCCGTCGTCCTGGAAGTCCACCTTCTTGGGTTTTTTCTTCTTGGTTGGCAGCATAAGGTCTAGGTCATCCTCATCCATTGGCTCTGATATCTCACTCTCGATTTTCATGTCCTGTTCGCCATCACATATACATTGCAAAGAAAGTTTAATGTAGATATGAATTAATAACTGTAATATTGATTCACCTATTTATTTGCCAAGGCCTTTAACTGTCAACTGCTACATTATGGATAGCATAAAACTAGCATAAAAATACTACCGACCTTTATGCCTTCCTCAATGTCATCACCAAACACTTTCTTTTGTTTTTTCTTCTTTTTCTTCTGATTGAAGAAGTTCAAGTCATCCAGATCATCTGACGGCTCTGCAGATTTCAAAGCCGATATGGAAAACACATCGTTAACAACGGGCCTTAGATCTGAAGCTCTAACAGGTATGCTTAGAGACCATAACTAGTCAAATGTACACCACCAAGAAAATATAATTCATGTTATGTCAATAGTCAACTAACTTAGTATCAATAATGAGGTGTGGCAGGGAAATAAATGTGAATACTCATGAATCTACCGTCCCAAAGTCTGTGGTGTGAACATTGTTCTACTATGTGCACACACACTTAAGGTGTGTCTCTGGCCTCACCTTTCTTTCTGCCTTCATCCTCATCAGCGTCAAAATCCCTCTCCTCCTGGCCCTCCGGTTCCACCTCTTTGGGCTCCACGGGCTGCGACTCCTCAGTCACCCCATCTCCACCATCCTCTTCCAGCATGAAGGGCTTCTTCTTCTTCTTTTTCTTCTTAGTCATGGTGGGGTCAAATATCATCTGTGAAGAGGAGAGCAACATCAAGTGAATAACGGTGTAAATAAATATATTGACCACAGACCCTGACAGTGATAGACAGTCGTTCCTCCAGTGAGCGATGGCAACAGAGAGGCTAATCTGAGATCGCTAAACTAGAAGCAATATTCTGGGCAAGCAGCCACACAGCCCTTCTAGAGCAAGAGCAATGTGTCTTGACACATTGCGATTTAGGACCCAAAAAAATATTATTTCTAGAATTGAAAGTGACATTCGTCATTGTATAATGTTTCATTGTAAATATTAGGCTTACCCTTTTGACACAATGATCTGACATTAGCGGCCCTGCCTATGGAATCATATGACTACCGTTAAACAACTAGTGACAGATGCACAGCCCCTAAAGTAGCGTTAATGGCACTTATGTGAACAATTGTGACAGGTTTTATCAACGCCAAGTACATGTAAGATAACTATAAGTGAAAGACTAAACAGCCGTTTGAGCAATGTAACACCAGGGGTGTCGAAAAGACTGCTGGCAACATTACTAGCCAACACTTCAGCTAGCTAGCCATTTCACTGACGTTCATTTACTACTAGTGGTGGTGCTAACAAGCTAAGTTGCTGATTTGTGCTCCTGGCATGGCACGTGCGAAAGCCTGACACCGATGAAGACACTTCCTTGGTGTGTATCCGTCTTGTCAACTAAAGTAACCCTTTACATTTCTGGACATAAGCACAACAAGAAGGCTGGAATATTCATGGTGGAATATGTCACCCAGACTAGAGAATACACTTGATAGCTTGCTAGGTACCTAGCCCACGTAGCTTTAAACTAGCTAGCTAGATAGTAGCCTTGCTAGCTCGAGGCCGAAAGTCATAATGTTAGCTACCGTGAGTAGCAAATAAAACGGTTCTAGGCTTGTTATTATCTGAACAGAGACATATTGCTGTCATGTGTAGAAGTCGATCCGACAGTTCACCTCGTCTCCCGACATGTTTGCAGCTCGTTTCCAGATGTCTCTACACCAAAATGTTTTCAGATCTGTCCCAGTGAGCACCCTTCTGTTTCTTGCATCAGCAGCTAGTTTCCACTACGCACGCGTGCACTGCAAATGATTGGAGTGTTTGTACCACAGTTCTACCACTAGAGAGAGTGGCTGACCCTTGCTCCAACGATTCAGTCTAACCAATTTATAAATGCAGAAAAACAAAACTACTTACTACATTGGACAGAAACAACAGCAAACACCAAATATATTTCAATGTTATATGACCATTAAAAGAGAACACACTGTGGTAGACTGTTTGTCCACAGTGTCTAATATCAAACAGAGGAAGAGCTATCAAACATGCATTGAAAGAGGCAGACACCCTGGCTGCCCTGACAAGAGAGACTGTGCACCCACTGGAATCAAAGCATGGTAGAAGCAGAGTTTCACTTTTTGAATTTTTAATTAAAAGAATCCATCCAAACTTTAAAACGTTTGAGAACAATCCCATTCTAGTGCCAGAGTCACAACTAGATCCCATAGAGAAAGTTAGTCGCCCTGTTAGTAGAACACTCACACACACAAACACACACACACACACATGCTATGCGTGCATGAGCAAGAGACATGCTCCAAAACATTTTTTTTTATGTACACTCTATATGTACTTGAATATATGCAGGCCTAGTCTAAATATCTTGATTGAATAAAGAAACGCTGTTCCTTTGTAAGAACACCCCCCTCCTCCCCCCACCACCCCACAACATTCAAAATCAATTGTAGGCACCCTATTACTATGAAGCATACTGTTATACACCCTCTGAACGATTGGACTCTTGGGAAAGTGGCATTTTTTTAAATGTACAATCTGTGTAGTTCAATACATTGTAAGATTAATTATACTATGTCTTAATTAAATTTAATCAAAAATGCCCTCCTCCCCCTCCTCCGCTTTTGGTGCCACCCTGACATCTGGCTGCAGTGTAGCTGCACTACAACAAGTAGATGCAACATATTGGGTACTGAAATATTCACAAGAATCCATAGAAATTGAATCTTTATGTTGTTTTATCCAATATTAGCTGTTCAGATGTATAATCTAGCTTATCTACAACCATTAATCCAACAAAGTAAATGCAAAAATAGAGGCTTTTGTGTAACTATTTCATATTTTGTATAGTCACTCTGTATCAGAACACCTGACATACAATCATAGGCGTCGATTGCGATGGGGACGGTGAGGACGCGTCCTCATCAGATTTGTCATGAGTCATTTTGTCCCCACCACTTTTTTTTTTAAAAAACGAGCTCAATTTGGCTAAAAACTAAAAAGTAGCCTGAAGTTCATAACACACATAGCAGCCACCAGAGCCGTATCTATATGGCTCTGGCAGCCACAACTGCAACATTGTTACTAGGGCTGACCTGACGTTAGAGTCCGAATCATTTGTTGCAACTTTAGAACGATGTGAGCGGCCACCCGGCGTCCTCTAGTATTGTTTGTAAACTGGAAATACGTGTAGCCTATTGAAGTCAATAAATGACATATAGGGAACTTCAAAAAAGGAATATATGCTCTTCTACAAACAAGCAACTACTGGTGCATGCATCCACGACAGGGGACAAGTTGATCAAAAAGAGAAAAATACCGGAGCAGTAGTGTATAAGGCTAGTGTTTTTTTTTTGCTTGTTATTGTAGGCTAATGCAAAGGTGCACAGCAACAGTCTAACGTTTCGATTAGCCTACATCTTCGTCAGAGTAGCCTATGTTATTAACGTTCTGCTCGATACACATCTAAACTCAGTAGACTTCGGTCTAGTGGGGAAATTAGCTTTGTTTTTAAAATATGACGACGAGGACCTCAACGATTGGTCTTACTTTCCTTCTCAAACTATGTTGAAATCGCATCTTTCACAGCCCAATCTTAAAATTTCCCCGAGGGAAAACCCCCCGGACGCGATATTTTTTTTCCCAGGATGGTAGGGGAAGTTATCGCCTTTTTCGTCTCCGATTGGCTAGGAGTGCTCTCCGACGATTGGATATTTCAAAACGTCATCTCGGGTTCATGGTGTGCTGACAGCTAACGTGTTTCGATCGGTTTTATTTTTATTAGTCTGTGGTTTCACCACAACAGTGCCATCAAATGTATAAACAAACCCGCTCGTTTGTTGTCATGTATAAACCAAGTTCACATCTTAGCCCGTTTACATTAAACGTTCATGGTGTGCTGTCACAATTACCATGTATAAAATGACTGTGCATCAGCATTCACATGAACCATGACCAACAGAGTTAGCATTTGTACGGACAGCCTTGTGAACACGTTTCTTAAACATTTATAAACTTACCGTAATTATCTTGTCAAACACTCTACATATTACATTTGACATCATGAACTAGTGAAAAGACTTTACAAGTCATGCATCTAATCTGCTAGTCATTTCATTTACCCGTTTTCTGGCATCCAGCATACGAAACACTCTTAATGTTACATTTCTGACATCATGAACTAGTGAAAACATTTACAAGTCATGCATCTAATCTGCTATGGTCATTTAATTTACCCGTTTCTGGCATCCAGCACATAGTTCAAAGGCAAGTTCAGTCATTAATCACAAAGCCCACTCATACACCATTGACTTTCAGGAAATTTCTAACTTTAAGTAATTTACTCTACAGATTGATTTGACAAAAAAACTCAAGACAAAGCAGTGCAATGATGTCACAGAAAAGATAAGTTTATTTAAAATAAAAATAGACAGGTACAGCTAGTGAAGAGGGAATATAGTATACAAAACAATACAGCATCCCAAGCAAAGCAACAATATGCGGGTATTTAGCATGTCCCACAACAGATTCTTGCAGAGATTACAGTGAAGTTTTATGAATAAAAGCATGTTTACGTTCAACATAGAGTTCAAAAGTTCTGGCCAATTCATGCAATGCTAGATCGCAGCTACACAAATGTATAGCTGTAACTGTTAAGTCTGTTCTGTGAAACTGGAAAACCATCTAATGTGCATGGCTACCTGAAAGCATTTGTTGATGACCCCCAGGTGCAAAGAAATGGCATGAGTTTCAGAGGTGAAGCTCTAAAGGTGATTGTGTGCTCCTTTATGTGTGATGCACCGCAACAAACAATTAAGGTTCTTGCGGTGACGAGATGTTAGCTCTCCCAAGACACACCCAAGACTTCACAGCAGCACAGGTCTGGCAATAACGGCACACTAGATTTCTAGTCCTCCTTTCTGTATGGAACATGAACAACAAATAATGGAAATTAAATATACATTTGACTACCCCAACCCCTAAAGAAACCCCACACAATTAACACTACAAGACATAGAGAAACTTTAAAGAAAATCACAAATCGCTAAGGCAACAATAGTTCCACTACTGAGCATTTACGAACTGTGCGGGCACGGCACCGCAGAGCAAACCACTCAGTGGAGTCGGCAGAACTGTCTTAACCCTATGACCCCTAAGCTGTTTTAAGGGCATTTTCACTACCTCTAGTTAGAAGCATTTACACATTATACATATTGTTTTTTTCAGCACAGTCTAGGCTACCCAGATCTGCCACAATGTCATGTATAAAAACGTGCATTGATTTGATTTAGATTTTTAAATAAAAAATTAAAAAGCATACTATACAAATTCTTACATTGTGACGTATCTCACCACAGCATATTTTCCGATAATGACCGGCGTTCTATACATTATCCCTTACATAACACTCAAAATATGAACACCATTTAAAAGATAAGCATGAAAGCACAGTTCTTACCCCAGGGTTAAACTATTCAGCGGCAGCCACAGCTTCAAGTGGCCTCTTCCCAGTTTGGCCACCAGTTGTTCCTTGTTCCTGTTGTCGGTCAGGAGCACTTGACAGTGGTGTGCATCTCAAAATACTCCTGAAGGGAATCAGAAAAGATAATTTTAAGGATACAATGTCAATAGCAGTGTTGTGCATGAACCAAGTTAATGTCCTATGAACTTTGAATTACACTTCCCCAGAAAAAACTGAACACATTCCTGACATAAGAACTTGGACTAGCTCACTGGTGAAGGTTTATTTCAGGAAACAATGCAAGTATTTCATAATGCTCTGCCTCGATGCATTGCTTCAAAGAGACTGTTTGTAAAAGGCAGAGAATGTCCAAAGTTTTGGGCTTATTTCAGTCTTTCAAGAGATGACCAGGTGCAATGTCCCCGCAGCAGGCGTACCACATCATGTCAACGAGTATTTGAAGTTCTTATGCAAGAAATACTGTACAGTGTTTGACACAACATAACTGCATTGTACTGCATAGTAGCCTAGTGTACTTTACTGCAGAAATGCACTGTTTTAGACATGACAACACCGAAGTAGCCAACTGTATTGCGGTGTAACTAAACTGTGCAAACAGCAGTTATTTTTGTAAGGGAGGTTATTTGGTTGTGAAGGTCAATGTGCACAAATCTACATACATTAAAGTATCTAGTCACATCACATGAGGAGGGACTTCAAGTGACATTCCTCGAACATAGAAGACGGACTAAAAAGATACATGAAAGAGGTAAGTTGTTTCTATGGCTATAATGCATTTCATGGTATTGCCTTCCACTGCTTGTGTGCTAGGTCAACGTAACCCACTTTGTTATTATAGGCACAGCGGGCCGATACAGTGAGATGATGGGTGGATAAATTGAAGAGTTTGGAGAGAGACAGCGCATCACTTATCAGTTAATAGTTAACAGAATATTGCACAAACGTCGCGTGCGTGCTTGCCAACCAGCCGCAGCTATAATAGCCCTAGCTACCATCAATCTGCGCAGACGTTGGTGGTGAAAGAAGAGACAGACAGTGACCGAGCATCTATTTCAATAGGCGATATTTGATTTATGCGTAGAATTATTTTATTAGCTGAGGAGTTTAACAGTTCATGTATAGAGAGATTTGTTTCTAGCCTTAGATTTGTTATAGTGATATTTGTTGTACAGTTATATGTAGGTAGATCGTTTTATGTAATCTAGTAACATAAATAGCGTTACATAGTCCTTTTTTATATTTTCCTCCTTAGCTGCTAAGTTGTTGAAAAGGTAAGTGCAAGGACTGTGACTACAATGTAAAAAAAATATCTTTATTGTACTAACGTTAATGCTATTAGCCAGCGACAACAGTAGCAGCTAGCTGCTAACGTTAAAGTTGAACGTTGGCTAGTGCTCGAGCACTTTTGATCTCCATTCATATAATGTCAACTTTACTAAACGTTATACAACAACAAATGACATGTAGATAAATGTCATGAATAGCATGAATGTTGTTAATCGGGGCCTAGAACACGGGTATACAGGCTGTAAATGTTGTGGATTTACAACAACTATTGGCCATTTTTGTACCAACGGCTTCTGCTATGGCGAGCATCTGCTTTGACATGTCTGATAACTGCTTTTTAAGTTACCGTTTTAAGGTAGCAGGCTACACCACATTTTCCTCACTGACAATGCACCATAACACATGACATGTAGATAAATGTCATGAATGTGTACGTCAACTGTTGTAACGTTAACAGTTACATTTCAGACAGATACACTTTTTTTGTAACAATATCATCTAGACTACTGCTGTTGCCACTATTGGTAATGAGGCTACATTAGCTGCTACCACCAGCAGTGCTGGCGAATCTCAATCAAAATATCCTATTCTTGGGTTTTATCAGGTGTCTTTTCACCGATCAAAACACTATCCTGTCTACTCTGCATTCACAATCTAGGTGCTATATTACACACCGCTGTGTAAAGAAACTCCATGAAACCCATAAATAGTTACATGTAGTAGCAGCTACCTTGAAAATACATACGTTAGTCGACAAAACCTCTCGAGGCATAAGCGGGGAAATGTTCTGTAGCAGTGCGTCCTTTGATTCAAAGTTCATGATAATTCGGCTAGCACTAGCAGTCCAACGGTTTTTTTTCCCGAGGCAATGTATAGCCTAGGCCAATAGTTGTATAATAATAGTAAAATATGAACAATTTAATATTTACAAGTGGTTTGCTTGTGGTACTACTATCACCATATCAAAAATGTTTAAGACATTCTTATTAGTATTTGCACAATTTCGTACTAAGACATAAAGCTATTGGGTGATGTCAATGTGGCGCGCTGCGTTCCTGACTAAATACCCGCGAAAATGTCAAGGCTAACGTTAGCCCATGCTTACATTTATCCATTCAGAAATACATTTAAGTGACTAAAAGGGTCGATTTGCTACGGGAAATCGACCCATGGACATGTCGGCCCATTCTACATAATATTGTACCAACTACTGAGGCTAAATTACCTGTCTTACGTATAGAAAACAATTCTGCTACTTACCTTGTCATGCTACGTGAAAATCCATTGGCCGCCGACTACATCCTTCCAGCTAGTAAATCCCATAATCCGCGGCGTGGCAACTGAACAACAGTGTGTTCCGCTCCCCCCTATCTTTTACTGTCTATGGCTCCCCCTCAGCTTTAAAGGCATTAGACCGGAAGTGAAGTCACAGGCTTTTAACCAATCTGGGCGCAGTTAATCCATGAGTTAATCGAATACGTTGTTGGCATATGTTTATGGTTATTTGTCCAAAGCGACATACAAACAAAAACAATACAATAACAGGCCTACTTGGCTATGGCTATGGCTATGGCTATGGTTATTTAGCAGACGCCTTTTTAACCAGAGAACACATTTCAAAAGTTAGTCAGACTATATAGCGTTACTAGCAATATAAACAATAAACAATATCAATGCAAAGAAACCTTATAAAAATAAGCAATGAAAATTGACGAATAGTAGGCCTAAATCAACAAGTCATTCAATAAATCATCAACCCTCTGGAGTCTAATCCCCCCCCCTAGGGATTTGAAAAACTGTTCCAAACACAGATCTCAAACTTTGCTATTTTTAGTCCTAGAAACATATAAGACACACCATTAGAAACCAAGTGACCCATTTAGTCTGACTTTTTTCCAATTTGTGGGCTATGAAAACCACATAACATTTTTAAATGTTATTTTTACTTATGTGGAGCTCAATATAATAATATTTATATTAATAATAACATAATATAATATATAATATATGATATTGTATTATTAACATATAATACATATGATAAATATTTATTTTTTACACATTTTATATATACTTCATATATTTTATATTATTTAAACATAATAATATATAAAATAATGATATCATTACTGTGGAGGACCTCTACAACATAACCTTTTGTGCCACATTTGCATATATGTTTTAGTTAGATTAAAAACTTTTAAAGTGTAGATGACTGCCTCAAAGTGCCTGTGTGTGTGTGTGTGTGTTTGTTTGTGTGTGTGTGTGTGTGTGTGTGTGTGTGTGTGTGTGTGTCTGTGTCTGTCTGCTCAGCCATGAAGTGTCGCTGGTGTCATATTTGTGCAAAGGAGAATGTGGAGAACATCATGCCGGATCATCTTGAGGTTAGAATTAGGTATAAGTAGGCTACTGAATGGCTAAGGTCAGGCCGAGTATGTTGAGTAAAGAGATCATTATAAGTAGGTTTTCAGAAATAACATGGTTACTTTACTGCAGTATAACATTTAATGTTATATTTCCTCTACGTAAATAGGAACTTCTACCTGAGGGGCACTGCCATTTCATTTGCTCATACACACCATTGGAGCCTCATACATTTACAGCTTCCATTAAGATTAAACTTACCACCAGAGAGGAGGCGGAGACCTGGTTGGAGGATTTTCAACGGTCCTCAAAAGTGACATGGAGAGTGGACAAAACCTATCCTGTGACCGAGGATACGGTCAGACGCAACAGCTATCGAGTAAGAGTTACAGTACACGTTTCTTCTTTTTTGTAATTGTTTCACATAGTCTGAACTTCAATGAAGCATTTCTATGTTCAAAGGTTGACATGAAATGCCAGCACAACACAAGGCAGACAGGCTCCTCAAAAAAAAACACGCACTGTCCTGCTGTGCTCTACCTTGTGCTGAAAAAGCACAAGCACAGCCAGAATAGGAAGTCCAGGTTGGCTATTACACGCAATAGAACAATAATTTGGAGATTAACATTACATAGCCTGCTTACTCCAGGCTACATGTTCATGTTTATGTTCCTTTTCCACATTTCATAGATCTACTGATACTCATATCCAAGACGGCTTATTGTTACATGTAACCATTAAACACCACCACAATCACCGCCTTGGCTGTTCTGAAGCCTTACAACATCGGGATGTGGCCAGAGAGACGATAGAGAAGCTGCAAAATCTATTTCAGAGTGGGCATTCACCCTCCTCAGCCCTAAACACCCTGAAATATGATCTCCAGGAGGAGCAGGGTGATGCTTACGTGTACGCCTCGGCAGATAGATCTATTTGTCCAGAGGCCCAATTCTGCTACCGGTCAGTTCATTGGATATCGTGCACACATGCAGCTAAAACCATAACACATTGACAGCTGTTAAATAAGGCTTTTCTGTATGTCCCCACTAAAATGTTTGTTATGTACTGCCTTTACAGATTATACTACTCCATTTTTAAGAGGGAGTATGGAGCCTCATCAGGACAAGCCATGTTGAAAAATCTCCAGGAACGTCTGGAGGTGTACAACAAAGACCAGAAGGAGACATGTGCAAGAATGGAGCACACAGCTGATGGGCAAACCATCATTGCTTTGTGCACACCAGTTATGAAGAGGACTCATAGACTTGAGAGAAACAGTGGAGAGATGGTGTTCATGGACTCGTCAGGTTTGTCACCACTGCCCCGAAGGCAACACTTGGGTTACGGGAGGTTATGTTTTGTTTGTATATAACTTTAAGAGCTTGTCTGGCTAACCAACATTTGTTCATTTCTGTCAGGAAATTGTGACAGAATGAATAGCAGAATTTTTCTTCTGCTAACGCATTCAGCTGCCGGTGGGTTGCCACTGGGAGTGATAGTGACAACATCAGAGTCACAAAGCACAATAGCAGCAGGACTGAGGTTGCTGCAGTCTGTGCTTCCAGAGGAAGCCTTCAACGGAAGAGGAGAGCTCGGGCCAGAAGTCTTCATGACAGACGACTGCAAAGCCCTACGACAGGCACTGCAGGACATATTTCCCAACACCACAGCACTCCTTTGTGTGTTCCACGTACTCCAGGCTATGTGGAGATGGCTCTGGGACAGTCACCATGGGGTTTGTCAGAGAAATTCATAGTGTTATTATATAAAGCCAGTTTAAATACTAACGGTGGTTTAAAATACACATCTGCTCTCTCGGCAAATGTCAAATGTTGCTGATTGGCCCTAAAAGCATGCTATCCAAATATCACAGTCTCACTCTCAACCTTTAATCCACCCTTAGCTTGTCATAACATGTCAAAACACTCACTCAAACTGCCTTTTATCACCTCTGCATGTACAAATACAAAGTACTACTACTCGCATTCAAAGCCCTCCCCTTATACCCGATCCCGCTCACTCAGATCCTCTGACCATAATATAACAATCTATCACACACAGACAAGACTCTCCCAATGTCTTTCTGACTGTCCTTTTCTTCAAAACACATCTAATGACCTTTTGTGTAATGTTCACTTCTTCTCCACCCCCAACACATAACCCTATACTATCGGCTTCTCTTTACTGTTATACTGTTGCATAAAGACACTCAATCTAATATTTTCATAACAGGTGCCGAAGGGGGACCGGCAGTGGCTGCAGGACACTTTTAAAAAACTGGTGTATGCCAGGTCACCAGAGGAGCTTGAGGCCGCCTACCACCAGGCTCTCCAGGACCCAGCTGTGCTGAAGCACCCAAAATATCGGGACCATTTGATGGCAGTGTTTTCACAGCATAAAGACTGGGCCATCTGTCTGCGTACAGGCCTTCCGACACGTGGAAATAACACCAACAACTATGTTGAAAGTGCTATGAGGGTACTAAAGAACAGCATATTCTTCAGGTAGGGGAAAAAATGTATAAAACCTATTTGAACCTATTTTGAAGATGAATGACACACACACGCACGCACACACACACACACACACACACTACACACTGTCTCATCCATACGCTACTCTGTCTCTCTTTCCCTCTGAAATACACACAGGTTGAAGGCGTACAATGTGACCCAGCTGGTTGATTTTATCTGCACCAGACTGGAGGCCTATTACATCAGGCGACTCCTTGATGTAGCAAACGGGAGGACAGTCAAACGGGGGTTCAAGGTCAAAAACCTAAGTCCTGACAGAATAATAAAGGTGTGTGTTCGTTTTGCAACTCTACTACCAGTAAGTTATTAGTAATAATTCCTTTTCAAATATTACTTACAACATCTATCTCTTTTTTCATATTCTAGGAAGATGAATCGAATTACAGTGTTCCCAGTGAACAAGGCGGTGTGTATCTTGTAAACATCCAAATGGGCATGTGCACCTGCCCCGCTGGCAGCAATGGGGCACTTTGTAAGCACCAACTAGCAGTAATGCAGGCCTTCAGGCTGCAGGAAGACCACCATCCGCTGGTGACAGTGACTACAAAGAAGGCCTTCCATGAAATGGCCACAGGTATTAGCTGTTCTGAAAGGTCATTAGCTTGTTTGTTGCAGCCTACTGTAGCTCAGCTGGTAGGTTGTTCAGTGCCTGAAGGTTCAGCAGTTCAAATTCCTGTGTTTGAATGTAAAATACCACAGCAGTGCACTTGATTTTATAATGCTATGTAATCATGGCTCTTTGTACCTCCTATCTTATCCAAAAAGGAAATCTTGACGTACCGGAGAGCTGGTTCATGGGCTTGCAACTGGAGAGGGAGAAAGACTGTCCAACAGCAACACTCATTGAAAGTGAGTATTTTTCAGCAGGCCAACTGAACTGAACAGTGGGCCATATCTTGTGTATTTTCCGTCTTTGCCCTTTCCCAATCACATGCCAGGATCTGAAATTAACTTCTGATTCTGCGAAACAGGTGACCAAGAAACAACAACTCCCCCAGCACCAACACAAGAAGACGACTCTGGAGATGAAGAGGTGACACCAGAAAGTGATCAGGAACCCTCAGCTGCTGATCATCTCAGAGGTCGTCTGAGATCCATGTTCGACGAGCTCATGGACAAGCTCGAAAAAGATGAGACCTTTGAAGCCCCAATACGATCCTTTGTATCGTCCTATGAAAAGATCTGTACGGACAGCGGGCGGATCTCTGCACTGTCGACCTTTGGGAAGATGCGGAGTGCTGCTGCACAAACCATGACAATGCAGCCAAGGAGGGGTCTACAGATGAGCACTCAAATAGGCGTGCAGCCAACAGCTGTTGCCCGTCGAAAGACTCCACTGGGGGGCAGACGGGCGCTCATCACAGGCAGACCTCCAAAAAGAGCCCGGAGGGAGCACAACTACGGGAAGGTTAAAGAGGGGAGTGGTGTACTACCAAGAAGACCGGCACCACACTCCCTTGCCCACTGTGTCTCTGTTGGTGTTTCCCTCGGCAGCCAACACAGCAAAAAATAATAATAGTACACACACACACACCCACACACCAACACACACACACACACACACACACACACACACACACACACACACACAATTACGCTCAATGGTTAGGTTCACAGTAAATAAAATCTTTCATATTTCAATCATACTGTGGTGTTGTCTACCTCTGTTCTTCTGTGGTAGCCTATTAATATTTCTCATGCTTGTGACTTCAGTCCTAGCTAGGCTACTAATGATAATAAAGGTAATAATTTTAAAAATACATTGTAAGAATTTGCTTAAATAGTTTCTATTGAGCAGGTAGGACAGAAGTTAGGATCTACATGTTGACTGTTCTGTTATGCTGTTTCGTGAACCTATTTGCCAGAGGTAGGTTACAATGCTCATTACATGTCTCTGCAAAAATAGTGCCGTACCATAGTTTCTATTGAGCAGGTAGGACATAAGTTAGGTCCGTTAATTGCTGTTTTAAGCCTATTTACTGGTCGGGAAAACCTTGAACCTATTTGCCAGAGGTAGGTTGCAGAAATAGTGCCGTTTTATCATCTTAAATGCAGGCATTGCAACGTAAATTGTATTAACTTCATTCAAACCGATCAAAACACGCTTTTTATACCCACTCGTCGGAGAGCCCCCTCCCCCTAGCCAATCGTAGACGAAAAAAGCTGGAAAACACGCTAGCTGTCAACACAACACGCTAGCTGTCAACACACCATGAACGTGAGATGACGTTTCACAGTCAAATAACGGTCAAATGAAATATCCAATCGTCGGAGAGCACTCCTAGCCAATCGGAGACGAAAAAGGCGATAACTTCCCCTACCATCCTGGGAAAAAAAATATCGCCCCCCGGACCCCCAGAAAATGGAAGGGTCAGCCGGGCTATCCCCGAATCCTTTGAACACCTAGGCTACTGTACATGCCTGCCTCTGAGTCGATGTCACGTCATGTCACATTGTCAACATTTTTATTCATTTACATTAGTACTTAAAGACAGCGTCTTTCAAAACATGACCTGAGCAAAAGATAAAGAAAATGAATGCGTCATTGTACCCAGCACTTCTGAAAATGCACTTCCGAATACGTTTTTGTCCCCAGCACATTTCAAACCAAACTGACGCCCATGCAAAAAAGGTGTACAGGAAACCTCAGAGTGTTACCTTTAATTTGAGACCAAGATTGCTTCTACACAAAGGGGTTCATGTGCAGTAAGCATTTGATTGTCAGTATGCATTTTGGATAGCTAACAGTCCTATGGGGAGTTTCCATAGGTTTTAAAAAAACAACAAAAAAAAAAAAACGCATGAGCATACCTTGGCAAATAATGGTCTACAGCACTCATATTTCATGTTATATTGATCTACTTTTGCACACAGCTTCACAAGACCTGGGGCCGGTTTCACTAAGATAGACTGTGACTATAACTAAGACTAAGGGTATAGTCAGACTTAGCATAGACGTCTAAATAATAGTGTTGTACAAAGCAGTTAAGACACCGACTATCCTAAGTAGGACTAGATGCAAAGAATTGTGGGTAATCTGGTTATTTTAAGACTCTTTTCAAAACAAAAAACATGGCCGACCGAGTGGACACTAACCACTTAGCTTTTACTCACTCAGAGAAACTGTGCATTTTGGAGGAGCTTAACACGTATAAAGACTTTTTTTGTGTCATGCATAGTGGCTAGTGTGGTTATCGTTGCTGGCTAACGTAACAGATACATATTTTGCTCCCGTCTTGTCCTAGCAGCTACCCATGTTCTATCCCACTTTACCTATCGAGGCAGCGTAACGTTAGCTGGCTAGGAAGCTACGTTACTTCCACCAACCTACCAGTCCGCATGCTCTTTTAATGTGTGCATAACACGTTTGAGGTCGTTTACATTTTATTCGTAGGCAGGAACATACATTGTTGCCTTAATCTAGCCAGGTTAGTTTAAAGCAGACGCTGTTGACTCATAGGACTGAAGCCCTACATTAGCTAGCCATGCTAGCCTGCTTTCAAATGGATAAGCTGACGTAATTTAGCACCTTTTCTGTTGTTATCATGGTGATATAGCCCTTTAGACCCACGTTAGCCTCATAGACAGTAAAAGATATGGACAGAGCTATCACGTAGACGGCAGCAGAGACCGAGGAAGCAAATTTCAACGGTTTTTTTAGGTCTTCTTATTTCGTCATAGGTCTCCTGCGCAGGCTCAGATGTCGTACATGTGACGTAGGCACGTAGTCTGACCGAGTCTGACCTATGGCGACGCTTTACTCTCGCTGGACGCATGCGCCTTTAACACTTTAGCATTGACTTTCGAAAAACGTTAATTACTCAGCCGATAAGACAGTTACGAGATTATTATGTCAATTTCACAATGTAGTGTGTACCCCGACAATAGAAAATGTTCATATAAAGGCTTAAAACGCTTCAGCTCTAACGTAATTTGATGTCAAAGTGGCGCTTACGCCCCATTGGATTCAATGGAATGGCCAGCTAGCCACGGTCTTCTCGTTAGCATGGCGGCCGCCATACTGTCTACACTCTCAGAACGTTCGCTGCCCCCTTGGTTAGCCTGGGGGTGAGGTGTCTATTTTTTTAAGTCTAAAATGAGATAGTCTTAACTTTTGTGAAACTGGCTTACTTGCATTAGACTGATCTATAAAGAAATATAAGTCCTATCTAAGCCATAGACCAGTCTAAACTACCTTAGTGAAACCGGCCCCTGGTTCTAGGGATCAGTTGTGTTTCCTATTGGCTCTGAGGGACCTAGAGGACTGATATGTGGTCAGTTCAGAGATGCTTGCAATCCGCCAGGAAGAAAAAATGCTACACAGCTCTGCAACAAGCAGGGCTCTGAACCGGTTCAAGTAACGAAAACGAAAACCTACAACGAACAGAATTTTACGAGGAACGGAAACGGAAACGAAAATGAAATGGTCTTCAACTGTTCCGGAACAAAAACGTTATTCTGAAATCCATAAAACCGGTTAATAAAGTTTTTTTTCGTTCTCTATATATTTGATAAAATTCCACAAAAGCTTAGCCTATGTCAGGGGGAAAAAATACTTTTTCCGGTTGTGCGTTCACTTCGCCGCCCGCTATAGGCTCAATCCAGGCAGCTGTCACAATTTCCTATTTCCACCACAACCCTCGCCTTGTCGTTTGAAAGATGGCATTTTAAGTGTTTGCACAATTGTAGGCTATGTAGAGTTAAGGAAATTTGAGATAGGCCTATATTGGTCAGCAACAGACAGGCTATAACATGTTCGCTTATAAACGGGGATAGGAATTATTGAGCAAGCCTTTGAAGATCTCCATCAGGTCTCAGGAGAAAAACCTGTTAGTAAAACCCGCTGTTAGAACTAACCATGGTGAAGCAGCTTTTAGCTGCTATGCAGCTCAGCTTTGGAACCAACTTCCGGATGACATTAAAAAGGCCCCAACTGCAGCCAGTTTTAAATCTAGACTTAAGACAAAATTGTTCTCAGATGCTTTCTGCTAAATGTCTTAATTATTTCACCTTGAGTCTTTTATGCTTTCTGTATAAATCTTTATTAGAGTGCATGAAAATGCACTCTACTGTTATCCGATATCTTCTTATTATTACAGTGCATGAAAATGCACTGTACTGTTCTTCCTAGGCTTCTTTTTCTTCTTATTACAGTGCATGAAAATGCACTGTACTGTTCTTCCTCGGTCTTCTTCTTATTACAGTGCATGAAAATGCACTGTACTGTTATTCCAAGTCTTCTTATTATTATAGTGCATGAAAATGCACTATACTGTTATTCCAAGTCTTCTTATTACAGTGCATGAAAATGCACTGTACTGTTATTCCAAGTCTTCTTCTTATTATTATTACAGTGCATGAAAATGCACTGTACTGTTCTTCCTAGGCTTTTTACAGTGCATGAAAATGCACTGTACTGTTCTTCCTCGGTCTTCTTCTTCTTCTTCTTCTTCTTCTTATTATTACAGTGCATGAAAATGCACTGTACTGTTCTTCCTCGGTCTTCTTCTTATTCTTCTTCTAACGCACGCAATTCAGCTTCAACCGCTTAACGTAGAAACTCCGTTCAAATTTTGACGCGTAGGTCTTACTTACGCGATGTGGGCTTTGTATTTTTCAACTTTGTAACTTTTATACTTTTTAAACTATTAGTTAAAAACTATTACAATTTCCCCCATAGACTTAACATGGCTCATTATGACATCACTGCAGCAATTAGAATGTTACCCCAGCTGGTCAGCCACCTGGGCACCAACTGTCAGTTTCTCTCAGGCTTTACAATCTCTCTGAAGACTACATATTCTGTTCCCCTGTATCCTCTGCGCACAAAAGTATCAAAATAAGTCCTCCTAATTCCATTCAACTTTATATCCATTCATCTTCTTCAAACCATTCACTCATCCACCCATTCTAAACAGTCTGCCTATCAACATCAATAAGACGCTCTACATTCAACTTTTAAACAATCTACTCTGTCTCAGGCTGGCTCTCTTAAGACTAGCCAGTTAAATTGATTACACCTGTATCTGTATCCACTACTCTCAGTAGAGAGCTGTGTCTCTCCATTCTACAAGAATATATGGCACATTCCATCCAACATTCTATCCATTCATCTTCTTCAGACCATTCACTCATCCACCCATTAAACTGTCTATCAACATCTATTAAACAATCTGTCTATCAACATCCATTAAACTCTCTGTCTATCAACATTAATTAGACTATCTACATTCAACTTTTAAATTATTTACTCTGTCTCAGGCTTTAAGAGTACTCTGGCTCTCTTAAGACTAGCCAGTTAAATTGATTACACCTGTGTCAACTACTCTCAGAGAGCTGTATCAGTGTCTCTCTTAACAAGAATATAAGGCACATTCCATCCAACCTTCTATCCATTCATCTTCTTCAGACCATTCACTCATCCACCCATTAAACTGTCAATCAATATCTATTAAACAATCTGCCTATCAACATCCATTAAACATTCTGTCTATCAACATTAATTAGACTATCTACATACAACTTTTAAAGTATTTACTGTGGGTCCCTCTCAAGCAGCGTTTATATGTCCTCCCTCGCTCCTCGATCCTCAATGATCTACATAAAGAAAGAGAGAAGAAGGGCTAGACTATCCCATTGTTGCCGCTCCATCATTCTTTATGTAGATCAGTGAGGAGCGAGAGAGGACGCGTAAACGCTATATGAGAGGCACCTTCTGTCTCAGGCTTTAAGCATACAATCTCATTAAGACTACAGATCCTGTTTCACTACGTCCTCTGTCCACAACTGTTTCAAAATAAAGGTCCTCACTGCAATAATACACTATTAAAATCATTTAACCATTTAAACTACTCAACTATTGAACTGTTCAACCATTCCAACTGTCAGTTATCATCCACTATGCCTCCAGTCAACTACATGAAACCTCCATGTACCTAGCAACCAACAGAGCAACCATTAAAATTAAGTGTTTATGACCGTTTCCATAGCAACCAACATGATTATACTGCAGTAACTTCTTGTTTCCTGATAGTGGCCACCATGGATAACCTAGCAACAAATTTTTCAAAATAAAAGTCCTCACTAGCAAGTTAGGTAGTTAGCATAGTTAGCATAGTTAGCATTTTTAGTAGAACTGCAACATATCATCAACTAAGTTAGCTAATCAACCTGGTTAGCATTGTTAGCAAATTTAGCATTGTTAGCATAGTTAGCATTTTTAGCAATACTGCTAGAAATCATCGGTTAAGTTAGCTAATCAACCTGGTTAGCATTGTTAGTAAAGTTAGCATTGCTAGCATAATAAGCATTTTTAGCGTAACTGCTAGAAATCATTAGCTAAGTTAGCTAATCAACATTTTAACATGAATAGAAATCATTAGTTAAGTTAGAACTGTAACGTTTCATCTTTAAAACGTCTACCTTCACACTATCAACTCTCTGTAAACTATGCAACCACCATGTTTACCCTAGCTACACCTTAGTAACCATATCTACATTATCTATCTATTTTTGCATTTTCATGCACTGGTAATTCCTTGGAATTGCATTTCTAGTTATTATTATAGTGCATGAAAATGCACTATATTGTTCTTCCTAGGTTTCTTATTATTACAGTGCATGAAAATGCACTGTACTGTTCTTCCTAGTCTTCAACTTCTTCATCTTCTTATTATTCTTCTTCTAACGCACGCAATTCAGCTTGAACCGTTTAACGTAGAAACTTCATTCAAACTGTGTTACGTAGATCTTACTTACGCGATGTGGGCTTTGTATATATCAACTTTGTAACTTTTATACTTTTTAAACTATTAGTTAAAAACTATTACAATTTCCCCCATAGACTTAACATTGCTCATTATGACATCACGGCAGCAATTAGAATCTTAGGCCAGGTGGCCGGCCACCTGGGCACCAACTGTCAGTTTCTCTGGCTTTAGCATACAGTCTCTCAGAAGACTACATATCCTGTTAACTGTTTCCTCTGTCCACAACTATTTCAAAATAAAAGTCCTCACTGCAATAATACACTATTAAATCATTTAACCATTGAAACTACTCAACTATTGAACTGTTCAACCATTCCAACTGTCAGTTATCATCCACTATGCCTCCAGTCAACTACATGAAACCTCCATGTACCTAGCAACCAACATAGCAACCATTAAAATTAAGTGTTTATGACCGTTTCCATAGCAACCAACATGATTATACTGCAGTAACTTCTTGTTTCCTGATGGTGGGCACCATGGATACCCTAGCAACAAATGTTTCAAAATAAAAGTCCTCACTAGCAAGTTATCTAGTTAGCATGGTTAGCATTGTTAGCATTGCTAACATTTTTAGCATAGTTAGCATTTTTAGCATTACTGCTAGAAATCATCGGTTAAGTTAGCTAATCAACCTGGTTAGCATTGTTAGTAAAGTTAGCATTGCTAGCATAATTAGCATTTTTAACACAACTGCTAGAAATCATTAGCTAAGTTAGCTTATCAACATTTTAACATGAATAGAAATCATTAGTTAAGTTAGAACTGGAATGTTTCAGCTTTAAACTGTCTACCTTCACACTATCAACTCTCTGTAAACTATGCAACCACCATGTTTACCCTAGCTTCACCTTAGTAACCATATCTACATTATCTATCTTTTTTTGCATTTTCATGCACTGGTAATTCCTTGGAATTGCATTTCTAGTTATAATTCTTTTTCTTCTAACGCTCGCAATTCAGCTTGAACCGTTTAACGTAGAAACTTGATTCAAACTTTGCTACGTAGGTCTTACTAAGGAGACCTGTGCAATATATTTTTCAACTTTGTAACTTTTATACTTTTTAAACTGTAAATTAAAAACTATTAAACATTTCCCCATAGACTTAACATTGCTCATTATGACATCACGGCAGCAATTAGAATGTTACGCCAGGTGGCCAGTCCAGGTGCAGCAGCTCTCTCTCTCTCTCAGGCTACATACACTGGCTCTCTTAAGACTAGCCAGTTAAATTGATTACACCTGTATCTGTATCCACTACTCTCAGTAGAGAGCTGTGTCTCTCCAGTCTACAAGAATATAAGGCACATTCCATCCAACTTTCTATCCATTCATCTTCTTCAGACCATTCACTCATCCACCCATTAAACTGTCTATCAACATCTATTAAACAATCTGCCTATCAACATCCATTAAACTCTCTGTCTATCAACATTAATTAGACTATCTACATTCAACTTTTAAATGATTTACTCTGTCTCAGGGTTTAAGCACACTCTCTCTTAAGACTAGCCAGTTAAATTGATTACACCTGTATCAACTACTCTCAGAGAGCTGTATCAGTGTCTCTCTTAACAAGAATATAAGGCACATTCCATCCAACCTTCTATCCATTCATCTTCTTCAGACCATTCACTCATCCACCCATTAAACTGTCAATCAATATCTATTAAACAATCTGCCTATCAACATCCATTAAACATTCTGTCTATCAACATTAATTAGACTATCTACATATAACTTTCAAAGTATTTACTGTGGGTGCCTCTCAAGCAGCGTTTATATGTCCTCCCTCGCTCCTCGATCCTCAATGATCTACATAAAGAAAGATAGAAGAAGGGCTAGACTATCCCATTGTTGCCGCTCCATCATTCTTTATGTAGATCAGTGAGGATCGAGGAGCGAGAGAGGACGCGTAAACGCTATATGAGAGGCACCTTCTGTCTCAGGCTTTAAGCATACAATCTCATTTAGACTACAGATTCTGTTTCACTACTTCCTCTGTCCACAACTGTTTCAAAATAAAGGTCCTCACTGCAATAATACAGTATTAAATCATTTAACCATTGTAACTACTCAACTATTTAACTGTTCAACCATTCCAACTGTCAGTTATCAACTATGCCTCCAGTCAACTACACGAAACCTCCATGTACATAGCAATCAACATACCAACCATTAAAATTAAGCGTTTATGACCGTTTCCATAGCAACCAACATGATTATGCTGCAGTAACTTCTTGCTTCCTGATAGTGGCCACCATGGATACCCTAGCAACAAATGTTTCAAAATAAAAGTCCTCACTAGCAAGTTAGCTAGTTAGCATGGTTAGCATAGTTAGCATTTTTAGCATAACTGCAAAAAACATCTAACTAAGTTAGCTAATCAACCTGGTTAGCATTGTTAGCAATTTTAGCATTGTTAGCATAGTTAGCATTTTTAGCATTATTGCTAGAAATCATCAGTTAAGTTAGCAAATCAACCTGGTTAGCATTGTTAATTTAAGTTAGCATTGTTACCATAGTTAGCATTGCTAGCATAGTTAGCATTTTTAGCATAACTGCTAGAAATCATTAGCTAAGTTAGCTAATCAACCTGGTTAACACTGTGAGCATAGTAAGCATAGTTAACATTTTTACCATTACTGCATGAAATCAGTAGCTAAGTTAACCAATCAACCTGGTTATCATTGTTACCATAGTTAACATTTTAACATGAATAGAAATCAGCAAATCAAAATGTTTCAGCTTTAAACTGTCTTACCTTCACACTATCAACTCTCTGTAAACTATGCAACCACCATATTTACCCTAGCTACACTTTAGTAACCATATCTACATTATCTATCTATTTTTGCATTTCATGCACTGGTAATTCCTTGGAATTGCATTTCTAGTTATTATTAAACTTCTTCTTCTAACGCAGCCAATTCAGCTTCAACCGTTTAACGTAGAAACTTCATTCAAACGTTGTTGCGTAGGTCTTGCTTATGCCATGCCTGCTTTATATTTTTCAACTTTGTAACTTTTATACTTTTTAAACTATTAGTTAAAAACTATTACAATTTCCCCCATAGACTTAACATTGCTCATTATGACATCACGGCAGCAATTAGAATCTTAGGCCAGGTGGCCGGCCACCTGGGCACCAACTGTCAGTTTCTCTGGCTTTAAGCATACAGTCTCTCAGAAGACTACATATCCTGTTAACTGTTTCCTCTGTCCACAACTGTTTCAAAATAAAAGTCCTCACTGCAATAATACACTATTAAATCATTTAACCATTGAAACTACTCAACTATTGAACTGTTCAACCATTCCAACTGTCAGTTATCATCCACTATACCTCCAGTCAACTACATGAAACCTCCATGTACCTAGCAACCAACATAGCAACCATTAAAATTAAGCGTTTATGACCGTTTCCATAGCAACCAACATGATTATACTGCAGTAACTTCTTGTTTCCTGATAGTGGCCACCATGGATACCCTAGCAACAAATGTTTCAAAATGAAAGTCCTCACTAGCAAGTTAGCTAGTTAGCATGGTTAGCATAGTTAGCATTGTTAGCATAGTTAGCATAACTGCAAAAAATCATCAAATAAGTTAGCTAATCAACCTGGTTAGCATTGTTAGCAAATTTAGCATTGTTAACATAGTTAGCATTTTTAGCATTGCTGCTAGAAATCATTGGTTAAGTTAGCTAATCAACCTGGTTAGCATTGTTAGTAAAGTTAGCATTGCTAGCATAATTAACATTTTTAGCGTAACTGCTAGAAATCATTAGCTAAGTTAGCTAATCAACATTTTAGCATGAATAGAAATCATTAGTTAAGTTAGAACTGGAATGTTTCATCTTTAAACAGTCTACCTTCACACTATCAACTCTCTGTAAACTATGCAACCACCATGTTTACCCTAGCTACACCTTAGTAACCATATCTACATTATCTATCTATTTCTGCATTTTCATGCACTGGTAATTCCTTGGAATTGCATTTCTAGTTCTTCTTCTAACGCACGCAATTCAGCTTCAACCGCTTAACGTAGAAACTCCACTCAAATTTTGACGCGTAGGTCTTACTTACGCGATGTGGGCTTTGTATTTTTCAACTTTGTAACTTTTATACTTTTTAAACTATTAGTTAAAAACTATTACAATTTCCCCCATAGACTTAACATGGCTCGTTATGACATCACGGCAGCAATTAGAATGTTACCCCAGCTGGTCAGCCACCTGGGCACCAACTGTCAGTTTCTCTCAGGCTTTACAATCTCTCTGAAGACTTCTGTTCTGTTCCCCTGTATCCTCTGCGCACAACAGTATCAAAATAAGTCCTCCTAATTCCATTCAACTTTATATCCATTCATCTTCTTCAAACCATTCACTCATCCACCCATTCTAAACAGTCTGCCTATCAACATCAATTAGACGCTCTACATTCAACTTTTAAACAATCTACTCTGTCTCAGGCTGACTAGCCAGTTAAATTGATTACACCTGTATCTGTATCCACTACTCTCAGTAGAGAGCTGTGTCTCTCCATTCTACAAGAATATAAGGCACATTCCATCCAACATTCTATCCATTCATCTTCTTCAGACCATTCACTCATCCACCCATTAAACTGTCTATCAACATCTATTAAACAATCTGTCTATCAACATCCATTAAACTCTCTGTCTATCAACATTAATTAGACTATCTACATTCAACTTTTAAATTATTTACTCTGTCTCAGGCTTTAAGAGTAGGCTACTCTGGCTCTCTTAAGACTAGCCAGTTAAATTGATTACACCTGTGTCAACTACTCTCAGAGAGCTGTATCAGTGTCTCTCTTAACAAGAATATAAGGCACATTCCATCCAACCTTCTATCCATTCATCTTCTTCAGACCATTCACTCATCCACCCATTAAACTGTCAATAAATATCTATTAAACAATCTGCCTATCAACATCCATTAAACATTCTGTCTATCAACATTAATTAGACTATCTACATACAACTTTTAAAGTATTTACTGTGGGTCCCTCTCAAGCAGCGTTTATATGTCCTCCCTCGCTCCTCGATCCTCAATGATCTACATAAAGAAAGATAGAAGAAGGGCTAGACTATCCCATTGTTGCCGCTCCATCATTCTTTATGTAGATCAGTGAGGAGCGACAGAGGACGCGTAAACGCTATATGAGAGGCACCTTCTGTCTTAGGCTTTAAGCATACAATCTCATTAAGACTACAGATCCTGTTTCACTACGTCCTCTGTCCACAACTGTTTCAAAATAAAGGTCCTCACTGCAATAATACACTATTAAATCATTTAACCATTGAAACTACTCAACTATTGAACTGTTCAACCATTCCAACTGTCAGTTATCATCCACTATGCCTCCAGTCAACTACATGAAACCTCCATGTACCTAGCAACCAACATAGCAACCATTAAAATTAAGTGTTTATGACTGTTTCCATAGCAACCAACATGATTATACTGCAGTAACTTCTTGTTTCCTGATAGTGGCCACCATGGATACCCTAGCAACAAATGTTTCAAAATAAAAGTCCTCACTAGCAAGTTAGCTAGTTAGCATGGTTAGCATTGTTAGCATAGTTAACATTTTTAGTATAACTGCAAAAAATCATCAACTAAGTTAGCTAATCAACCTGGTTAGCATTGTTAGCAAATTTAGCATTGTTAGCATAGTTAGCATTTTTAACATTACTGCTAGAAATCATCGGTTAAGTTAGCTAATCAACCTGGTTAGCATTGTTAGTAAAGTTAGCATTGCTAGCATAATAAACATTTTTAGCGTAACTGCTAGAAATCATTAGCTAAGTTAGCTAATCAACATTTTAACATGAATAGAAATCATTACTTAAGTTAGAACTGGAACGTTTCATCTTTAAAACGTCTACCTTCACACTATCAACTCTCTGTAAACTATGCAACCACCATGTTTACCCTAGCTACACCTTAGTAACCATATCTACATTATCTATCTATTTTTGCATTTTCATGCACTGGTAATTCCTTGGAATTACAGTGCATGAAAATGCACTGTACTGTTCTTCCTAGGCTTCTTATTCTTATTATTCTTCTTCTTCTAACGCAGTTAATGCAGCTTCAACCGTTTAACGTAGAAACTTCATTCAAACGCTGTTGCGTAGGTCTTACTTACGCCATGTGGGCTTTATTTTTTTCAACTTTGTAACTTTTATACTTTTTAAACTATTAATTAATTAAAATGACAATTTCCCCATAGACTTAACATTGCTCATTATGACATCATGGCAGCAATTAGAATGTTACACCAGGTGGCCAGTCCAGGTGCAGCAGCTCTCTCTCTCTCTCAGGCTTTACACTGGCTCTCGAGACTACATTTTCTGTTCCCCTGTATCAACTGTATCAACATAAGTCTTCCTAATTCCATCCAACTTTCTATCCATTCATCTTCTTCAAACCATTCACTCATCCACCCATTCTAAACAGTCTGCCTATCAACATCAATTAGACGCTCTACATTCAACTTTTAAACAATCTACTCTGTCTCAGGCTGGCTCTCTTAAGACTAGCCAGTTAAATTGATTACACCTGTATCTGTATCCACTACTCTCAGTAGAGAGCTGTGTCTCTCCATTCTACAAGAATATAAGGCACATTCCATCCAACATTCTATCCATTCATCTTCTTCAGACCATTCACTCATCCACCCTTTAAACTGTCTATCAACATCCATTAAACAATCTGTCTATCAACATCCATTAAACTCTCTGTCTATCAACATTAATTAGACTATCTACATTCAACTTTTAAATGATTTACTCTGTCTCAGGCTTTAAGAGTACACTGGCTCTCTTAAGACTAGCCAGTTAAATTGATTACACCTGTGTCAACTACTCTGAGAGCTGTATCAGTGTCTCTCTTAACAAGAATATAAGGCACATTCCATCCAACCTTCTATCCATTCATCTTCTTCAGACCATTCACTCATCCACCCATTAAACTGTCAATCAACTATTAAACAATCTGCCTATCAACATCCATTAAACATTCTGTCTATCAACATTAATTAGACTATATACAACTTTTAAAGTATTTACTGTGGGTCCCTCTCAAGCAGCGTTTATATGTCCTGTTTCACTACTTCCTCTGTCCACAACTGTTTCAAAATAAAGGTCCTCACTGCAATAATACACTATTAAATCATTTAACCACTGAAACTACTCAACTATTGAACTGTTCAACCATTCTAACTGTCAGTTATCATCCACTATGCCTCCAGTCAACTACATGAAACCTCCATGTACCTAGCAACCAACATAGCAACTATTAAAATTAAGTGTTTATGACCGTTTCCATAGCAACCAACATGATTATACTGCAGTAACTTCTTGTTTCCTGATAGTGGCCACCATGGATACCCTAGCAACAAATGTTTCAAAATAAAAGTCCTCACTAGCAAGTTAGCTAGTTAGCATGGTTAGCATAGTTAGCATTGTTAGCATAGTTAGCATTTTTAGCATAACTGCAAAAAATCATCAACTAAGTTAGCTAATCAACCTGGTTAGCATTGTTAGCAAATTTAGCATTGTTAGCATAGTTAGCATTTTTAGCATTACTGCTAGAAATCATCGGTTAAGTTAGCTAATCAACCTGGTTAGCATTGTTAGTAAAGTTAGCATTGCTAGCATAATAAGCATTTTTAGCGTAACTGCTAGAAATCATTAGCTAAGTTAGCTAATCAACATTTTAACATGAATAGAAATCATTAGTTAAGTTAGAACTGGAACGTTTCATCTTTAAACTGTCTACCTTCACACTATCAACTCTCTGTAAACTATGCAACCAACATGTTTACCCTAGCTACACCTTAGTAACCATATCTACATTATCTATCTATTTTTGCATTTTCATGCACTGGTAATTCCTTGGAATTGCATTTCTAGTTGCATTTCTAGTTCTTATTCTTCTTCTTCTAACGCACGCAATTCAGCTTCAACCGTTTAACGTAGAAACTTCATTCAAACTTCGTTGCGTAGGTCTTACTTACGCGATGTGGGCTTTGTATTTTTCAACTTTGTAACTTTTATACTTTTTGAACTATTCATTAAAAACTGTTTCCCCATAGATTTAACATTGAGCTATTTCCTCATAGACTTAACATTGCTCATTATGACATCACGGCAGCAATTAGAATGTTACGCCAGGTGGCCAGTCCAGGTGCAGCAGCTCTCTCTCTCTCTCAGGCTTTAAACAAACACTAGCCAGTTAAATTGATTACACCTGTATCTGTATCCACTACTCTCAGTAGAGAGCTGTGTCTCTCCATTCTACAAGAATATAAGGCACATTCCATCCAACTTTCTATCCATTCATCTTCTTCAGACCATTCACTCATCCACCCATTGATTAAACTGTCTATCAACATCCATTAAACTCTCTGTCTATCAACATTAATTAGACTACATTCAACTTTTAAATTATTTACTCTGTCTCATGCTTCAAGCATATACACTCTGGCTCTCTTAAGACTAGCCAGTTAAATTGATTACACCTGTATCAACTGTCAGTTTCTCTGGCTATAAGCATACAATCTCTCTGAAGACTACATATCCTGTTAACTGTTTCCTCTGTCCACAACTGTTTCAAAATAAAAGTCCTCACTGCAATAATACACCATTAAATCATTTAACCATTGAAACTACTCAACTATTTAACTGTTCAACCATTCCAACTGTCAGTTATCATCAACTATGCCTCCAGTCAACTACATGAAACCTCCATGTACCTAGCAACCAACATAGCAACCATTGAAATTAAGCGTTTATGACCGTTTCGATAGCAACCAACATGATTATACTGCAGTAACTTCTTGTTTCCTGATAGTGGCCACCATGGATACCCTAGCAACAAATGTTTCAAAATAAAAGTCCTCACTAGCAAGTTAGCTAGTTACCATGGTTAGCATAGTTAGCATTGTTAGTATAGTTAGCATTTTTAGCATAACTGCTAGAAATGATTAGCTAAGTTAGCTAATCAACCTGGTTAGCATTTTTAGCATAGTTAGCATTGTTAGCATAGTTAGCATTTTTAATATTATTGCTAGAAATCATCAGTTAAGTTAGCTAAACAACCTGGTTAGCACTGTGAGCATAGTTAGCATAGTTAACATTTTTACCATAACTGCATGAAATCAGTAGCTAAAGCCTACCTTACATTGCCAGACTTTGCAAAGATTTGGAAAAGATTTTTGAAAGACTACAGTCTCAGACCCTCTCACATCTAAAGACAATTCATTGAGTTTTTAGTCACAGACTAGTCACAGGCCAGTCTCAGATTAGGATTTTGCAAAGACTGTGGTCACTATTTACAAGACTGCTGCTTTATTTCCATCGTGCACTAGGCTATACGTCATCATCAACAGGAACTCACATGATAGGCTACTCATATCAAAGTAATTTTTTTCGCGTTTCTGCAGCATTGTTTGATAGTGTGACATCACTAACAGATATAGAGTTGTTCTGTCACGTAGAATAGCCGACTAATAAATTATAAGAAATGAAATAACAAATAATCATACAGGCTACAGCTGTCGCCTATTTTGCCCCTTCCGTTTTCGTGTTCGTCGACCGAGGTCACTATTGGTTTTTAATGTTCACGTCACTATTTGCATGAGCCACGACTGAAAAGACTTACGATAATATCAAACATGTTTGATATTGTCGTAACGGCAAAACTAGAAAAAGACTGACTCCGACGGACTTAAAACCGCTAAGATTGGCACCTTACACTAAACGATTTAGATGACGGGAGCGCGCCGAGATTCTAGTACAACTGGCAAGATTTCCGCCCGATTTTGGAAAAGTAGTCGGCGACTGTTAAAACAGACCAAAATCGTGCAATGTAAGCCAGCCTTAAGTTAACAATCAACCTGGTTATCATTGTGACCATAGTTATCATTTTAACAGGAATATAAATCATTAGTTAAGTTAGAACTGGAATGTTTCAGCTTTAAACTGTCTACCTTCACACTATCAACTCTCTGTAAACTATGCAACCACCATGTTTACCCTAGCTACACCTTAGTAACCATATCCACATTATCTATCTATTTTTGCATTTTCATGCACTGGTAATTCCTTGGAATTGCATTTCTAGTTAAACTTCTTCTTCTAACGCAGCCAAATCAGCTTCAACCGTTTAATGTAGAAACTTCGTTCAAACGTTGTTGCGTAGGTCTTGCTTATGCCATGCCTGCTTTGTATTTTTCAACTTTGTAACTTTTATACTTTTTAAACTATTAGTTAAAAACTGTTACAATTTCCCCCATAGACTTAACATGGCTCATTATGACATCACGGCAGCAATTAGAATGTTACCCCAGCTGGTCAGCCACCTGGGCACCAACTGTCAGTTTCTCTCAGGCTTTACAATCTCTCTGAAGACTACATATTCTGTTCCCCTGTATCCTCTGCGCACAACAGTATCAAAATAAGTCCTCCTAATTCCATTCAACTTTATATCCATTCATCTTCTTCAAACCATTCACTCATCCAACCATTCTAAACAGTCTGCCTATCAACATCAATTAGACGCTCTACATTCAACTTTTAAACAATCTACTCTGTCTCAGGCTGGCTCTCTTAAGACTAGCCAGTTAAATTGATTACACCTGTATCTGTATCCACTAGGCTACTCTCAGTAGAGAGCTGTGTCTCTCCATTCTACAAGAATATAAGGCACATTCCATCCAACATTCTATCCATTCATCTTCTTCAGACCATTCACTCATCCACCCATTAAACTGCCTATCAACATCTATTAAACAATCTGTCTATCAACATCCATTAAACTCTCTGTCTATCAACATTAATTAGACTATCTACATTCAACTTTTAACTTATTTACTCTGTCTCAGGCTTTAAGAGTAGCCTAGCCTACTCTGGCTCTCTTAAGACTAGCCAGTTAAATTGATTACACCTGTGTCAACTACTCTCAGAGAGCTGTATCAGTGTCTCTCTTAACAAGAATATAAGGCACATTCCATCCAACCTTCTATCCATTCATCTTCTTCAAACCATTCACTCATCCACCCATTAAACTGTCAATCAATATCTATTAAACAATCTGCCTATCAACATCCATTAAACATTCTGTCTATCAACATTAATTAGACTATCTACATACAACTTTTAAAGTATTTACTGTGGGTCCCTCTCAAGCAACGTTTATATGTCCTCCCTCGCTCCTCGATCCTCAATGATCTACATAAAGAAAGATAGAAGAAGGGCTAGACTATCCCATTGTTGCCGCTCCATCATTCTTTATGTAGATCAGTGAGGAGCGAGAGAGGACGCGTAAACGCTATATGAGAGGCACCTTCTGTCTCAGG
The DNA here is from genome assembly GCF_963854185.1 of Sardina pilchardus. Taxonomy (NCBI): domain Eukaryota; kingdom Metazoa; phylum Chordata; class Actinopteri; order Clupeiformes; family Clupeidae; genus Sardina; species Sardina pilchardus. Next base: position 1,761,310 of record NC_085000.1, on the reverse strand, counting down.
CTTTAAGCATACAATCTCATTAAGACTACAGATCCTGTTTCACTACGTCCTCTGTCCACAACTGTTTCAAAATAAAGGTCCTCACTGCAATAATACACTATTAAATCATTTAACCATTGAAACTACTCAACTATTGAACTGTTCAACCATTCCAACTGTCAGTTATCATCCACTATGCCTCCAGTCAACTACATGAAACCTCCATGTACCTAGCAACCAACATAGCAACCATTAAAATTAAGTGTTTATGACCGTTTCCAAATTAAGTGTTTATGACCGTTTCCATAGCAACCAACATGATTATACTGCAGTAACTTCTTGTTTCCTGATAGTGGCCACCATGGATACCCTAGCAACAAATGTTTCAAAATAAAAGTCCTCACTAGCAAGTTAGCTAGTTAGCATGGTTAGCATTGTTAGCATAGTTAGCATTTTTAGTATAACTGCAAAAAATCATCAACTAAGTTAGCTAATCAACCTGGTTAGCATTGTTAGCAAATTTAGCATTGTCAGCATAGTTAGCATTTTTAGCATTACTGCTAGATATCATCGGTTAAGTTAGCTAATCAACCTGGTTAGCATTGTTAGTAAAGTTAGCATTGCTAGCAAAATAAGCATTTTTAACGTAACTGCTAAAAATCATTAGCTAAGTTAGCTAATCAACATTTTAACATGATTAGAAATCATTAGTTAAGTTAGAACTGGAACGTTTCATCTTTAAAACGTCTACCTTCACACTATCAACTCTCTGTAAACTATGCAACCACCATGTTTACCCTAGCTACACCTTAGTAACCATATCTACATTATCTACCTATTTTTGCATTTTCATGCACTGGTAATTCCTTGGAATTGCATTTCTAGTTATTCTTCTTCTAACGCACGCAATTCAGCTTCAACCGCTTAACGTAGAAACTCCATTCAAATTTTGTCGCGTAGGTCTTACTTACGCGATGTGGGCTTTGTATTTTTCAACTTTGTAACTTTTATACTTTTTAAACTATTAGTTAAAAACTATTACAATTTCCCCCATAGACTTAACATTGCTCATTATGACATCACGGCAGCAATTAGAATCTTAGGCCAGGTGGCCGGCCACCTGGGCACCAACTGTCAGTTTCTCTGGCTTTAAGCATACAGTCTCTCAGAAGACTACATATCCTGTTAACTGTTTCCTCTGTCCACAACTGTTTCAAAATAAAAGTCCTCACTGCAATATTACACTATTAAATCATTTAACCATTGAAACTACTCAACTATTGAACTGTTCAACCATTCCAACTGTCAGTTATCATCCACTATGCCTCCAGTCAACTACATGAAACCTCCATGTACCTAGCAACCAACATAGCAACCATTAAAATTAAGCGTTTATGACCTTTTCCATAGCAACCAACATGATTATACTGCAGTAACTTCTTGTTTCCTGATAGTGGCCACCATGGATACCCTAGCAACAAATGTTTCAAAATAAAAGTCCTCACTAGCAAGTTAGCATTGTTAGCATGGTTAGCATTGTTAGCACTTTTAGCATAACTGCTAAAAATGACTAGCTAAGTTAGCTAATCAACCTGTTTAGCATTGTTAGCATAGTTAGCATTTTTAGCACAACTGCTAAAATGATTAGCTAAGTTAGCTAATCAACGTGGTTAGCATTGTTAACATACCGTAAATCCTGAAATTATGGCCGGGATTCTATTTGTAGCCGGGCCTCCAATAAGAGCCGGGGGCGTGGTCGATTCGGACAAATAAAGGCCGGCCCCCAAATATTAGCCGGGGTAATAATTGCCAACCAAAAGTCGTTTACACCATGGGTCTCTTACACGTCACTCTCAGTCGCTTGCTGCCCCTTCTGAACTTGCAAACGGCCCAAAAGTAAATTAAATCCCAAACAAACCAAAAATATTCTGATTTTAATAGCCTACTCACAATAAAATTCACATCAGAGAAAAATATCTTTAACTTTCTACCTATACTTCTTTCTGCTGTCTACGCTAATTTGTTATTGTTCATAAAGGCGTCTGGCCAGTTGTTATTTTATGAAAACGCATCTGATTGTTTAGGCTTTTTGTTTAGCTACCGTACTCAAGTTTCGTTTAGCAAGAATTCGACATAAGGCTTGAACAGTAGGCCACACTATGGCACCCAGGCGTAAATTTGATATTAAATTTAAAGAAAAGGTGTTGAAATATGCTGAAGAGCATTCGGGAGAGAAAGCGGCAAAGCACTTTGATGTTGACCCTAGACGAATTCGAGCTTGGAAGAAACAAAAGAATGAATTGATGTTAGCCAACAAGACCAGAGCCCGACTCGCCGGTGGAGGTAGGAAGAAAGTTAGCCTGGAGCTGGAAACGAGGCTTACAGAATGGATTTTTGCAGTACGCGATAAACATCACAGAGTGTCGAGAAAAATGATTAAAAACAAAGCAATGGAAATATTCTCCTCTGTGAGTGATGATGGAGGCAAAAGCTTCGCAGCTAGCAGGGGCTGGTTACAGAGATTTCTCGAGCGCAATGGATTATCAGTGAGACGTCGCACCACTGTTGCTCAAAAAGACCCCAACCAGCTCATAGAGAAATTGGTTTCCTATGTTGACTACGTTGGCAAAGTTGTCACTTCTAAAAAAATTGCACAGAGTGACATCATTGCCATGGACGAGACTGCAGTCTGGTTTGACATGGTGTCACCAACAACTGTGGACAGACGGGGTGCAAAGAGAGTGGCTTTAAAGACTACGGGCCATGAAAAGAGCCACCTCACTGTGATCCTGGCAGCCAAAGCGGACGGGACTAAACTTAAGCCTTACATCGTATTCAAAGGGGCTGTGCGTGAGGTGGCACGAATGCAACAACAGGCAACTAGCGCTGTGATTGCAACTTCTGTGAATGGCTGGATGAACGACACTCTGACTGCAGACTGGCTACAGTCTGTAGTCGGAAAATTCAACTTCACCCCACGTCTCCTTGCGTGGGACGCATACCGATGCCACATCAGTGCCGCCACTAAAGCTGAACTGAAACGTGGCTATAATGTTACAACAGCAGTCATACCGGGCGGCTGCACTAAATACATCCAAGCCCCTGATGTGATGTGGAATCAGCCCTTTAAGCAGAGTCTACATGATGCCTATGACCTATGGATGGCCGGAGACGCAGATAAAGAATACACTGCCGGAGGTAACTTAAGAGCACCAGCCCGCCCCCTGCTCGTGGACTGGGTGCTGGCCGCCTGGGAAAAACTGGACAAGGAAATGATCCGCAAGTCCTTCAAAGTTTGTGGACTGTCACTTAAAACAGACGGGAGTGAAGACGACCTGATCCTTTGCTTCAGAGAGGGACAGCCATGCGCCGAAGGTAGGGATGCGCTCGCACAGCTGCGGCAGCGGGGACGAGAGAACAACACGCAAGAAGCGCAGGATGAGGCCGACGAGGGGGAGTTGTTCAACAACGAACTTGTTGTTCTAGAGGATGATGATGAAGGGGAGGAGGGTGTTGAGGGAGACACCGAACAACTGTAAAAAAAAATGCTTCATAGGTTTACCGGGAGGTTTGAACATACTATTTATTCAGGCAAGCTATTTTCAGATTTAGTATGTTGTGCTATTTGATCGTTTGCGCTGCATGACGTTTGCTTAATAATCTATTTTCAGCTTGATTTTTGTTGGCTGAGGATAGCCTCATGCCTGTTCTGGATTGTCCTTTAATGTTGACAGGACCAAATGTGTATTTTGTATAGGTCTAGCCACAGCCTACATAGGCTAGGCTACGTGATTTAACGTTTTTAAAAATATGAATTGTCTTTTCAGCTTGTTTTTTTGCTGGATGAGGATAGCCTCATGCCTGTTCTGCAATTGTCCTTTAATGTTAACTGGACCAAATGTTTATTTTGTACCTAGGTCTAGCCACAGCCTAGGCTACGTGATTAACGTTTTTGAAAATATGAACGGTCTTTTCAGCTTGATTTTTGCTGGCTGAGGATAGCCTCATGCCTGTTGTTAATGTTGCTTGAGAATATTTTCAATAAACCAAGTCTGAATTAACACTGACATTATGATTTACTAAATGGTGTTCCTTATTAGCATAGGCTACCATACACTATTTGATTTCTGAACGGTTACAGAAAGTGTTGGCCCACTTTAAGAGTAGCCTTTTACTTTATGTCTGAAGATAAAGTTCTACAACAGGAAATAAAGGCCTGCCTCAAATAAGAGCCTGCCCCAAATAAAGGCCTGTGCTTTGCGCAGCCTAAGTAAATAAAAGACCCCGGCAACAATTTGAGGATTTACGGTAGTTAACAATGTTAGCATAGTTAGCATCTTTAGCATTACTGCTAGAAATCATCAGCTAAGTTAACTTATCAACCTGGTTAGCATTGTTAGCATAGTTAACATTTTAGAATACCTGTTAGAAATCATTAGTTAAGTTAGAACAGGAATGTTTAAGCTTTAAAATGTCTACCTTAACACTATCAACTCTCTTTAAACTATGCAACCACCATGTTTACCCTAGCTACACCTTAGTAACCATATCTAATTTGTTTTGCATTTTCATGCACTGGTAATTCCTTGGAATTGCATTTCTAGTTACAGTGCATGCAAATGCACTGTACTGTTCTTCCTAGGCTTCTTATAGTTATTATGACCGCCGCTAGCGTAGCTAGCGAAGCGGTCATATAGTTGTTGTCAAAGTTTTTTTTTATTTTTTATTTTTTATTCTTTTTTCCCGTCATTTTTCGTCAACGATTCCCGGGACACCGTAACACCGGAGCGCATGAAACTTGGTGGGCATGTAGCCCCAGTAGAGTTCTATGGAAAATTTTCGTTTCGTCCCTGGGGGTCACTCCACCCCCGCGCTGCCCCCGCCCGAAGCCCAAAAATGACAGTTTTTCCTACATAACTACCTGAACCGTGGCACCGAGGATGACAAAATGTTTATGGTATGTTGTTCTCTAGAGCTTGCATCAACTTAGCTTATAACCAGTCATTTGTGATTTGCCCCCCCATCGTAAAAATTGAAAATGCAATGTAATATTGCTTTAATTGCCCCTATCTTCAGATGAGATGTTATGAACTGCACCAAATTTCATGTGTATGATTAACCTGACACCCTCTGGGAGTATGCCAAGTTTTGTGGAATTTCATCCATGGGGGGCTATAAAATAAATAGATTTATGTGTACATTCAGGACTGTATACCCATCGGCCAGTAGATGGTGGTATTATCTGGAGTCTAAATCCCCCCCTGGGGATTTCAAAAACTGTTCCAAACATCTCAATCTCTGCTAGTTTTTGTCCTAGAAACATATAAAGGCTGGCTTACATTGCACGATTTTGGTCTGTTTTAACAGTCGGCGACTAAATTTCCAAAATCGGGCGGAAATCTTGGGAGTTGTACTGAAATCGCAGCGCGCTCCTGTCATCTAAATCGTTTAGTGTAAGGTGCCAATCTTAGCGGTTTTAAGTCCGTCGGAGGCAGTCTTTTTCTAGTTTTGCCGTTACGACAATATCAAACATGTTTGATATTATCGGAAGTCTTTTCAGTCGTGGCTCATGCAAATAGTGACGTGAACATTAAAAACCAATAGTAACCTTGCGCGAACATGAAACAGGAAGGGGCAAAATAGGCGACAGCTGTAGCCTTTATGATTATTTGTTATTTCATTTCTTATAATTTATTAGTCGGTTGTTCTAGGTGACAGAACAGCTCTATATCTGTTAGTGATGTCACACATCAAACAATGCTGCAGAAACGCGAAAAAATTACTTTGATATGAGTAGGCTATCATGTGATTTCCTGTGAATGATGACGTGTAGCCTATTGCACGATGGAAATAATTTGAAGGAATCTAGCAGCAGTCTTGTAAATAGTGACCCACAGTCTTTGCAAAATCCTAATCTGAGACTGGCCTGTGACTAGACTGTGACTAAAACCTCAATGAATTGTCTTTAGATGTGAGAGGGTCTGAGACTGTAGTTTTTCAAAAATCTTTTCCAAATCTTTGCAAAGTCTGGCAATGTAAGGTAGGCTTAAGTGACACCATTAGAAACCTTTAATCAACTAGTTTCCAAATATGTTTTAAAAGAGAATGGTTGCTCTGGGTGCAACAAACATGCAGGAACACACACACACACACACACACACGCACACACACACACACATAAATACACACACACACACGCATACCTACACACACACGCACCACTACATACACACATGTACATAAAACATTATACAAACACATGCACAAACACGCCCACACGCATGCACACATACACCCTTACACACACACACACACACCTACACACACCTACACACACACACACACACACACACACACACACACACACACACACACACACACACACACACATCTTTGAGTACATTTTGTGAGACCACCGGAGCTGAGAAGTGAGTGTGTGTGTGATGTACTATAGCCTGTGTGTGTGGGTGCGTTTCTGTGTGCCCATCTGTGTGTTTGCATGTGTGTATATGTGTGTATGTGCATGTTCTGTGTGTGTTCTCTTTCTTTCTCTCTCTCTCTCTCTCTCTCTCTCTCTCTCTCTCTCTATGTCTGTGTTATCTGTGTGTATTCTGTGTGTGTTCTCTCTTTTTCTCTCTCTCTCTCTGGGTGTGCCTGTGTGTGTGTGTGTGTGTGTGTGTGTGTGTGCGAGTGTGTGTGTGTGTGCGTGTGTGAGTGTGTGCCTGTGTGTGTGTGTTTGTGTGTGTGTGTGTGTGCACACGCGCGCATGTGAGTGTGTGTGTGTGTGTGTGTGTGTGTGTGTGTGTGTGTGTGTTATCTGATATTGGAGTGACAGTGACGGCAGAGAACACAGTGAACATATACTCAGAGACACATTAAACACACACACAAGCAGACACACACTCACACTAGACAGAGATGCACTCATACACAAAAGCAAGCGCACACATGCACACACTCATTTACATACATAAAAGTTGCAGTAGGGATGGAGTAGGCGATGGAAACACAAGCGTGATTGATATTTGCGGAGAGAATGTGCAGGACTGAGCGGCGGTCATATTGTGTATGGCTTTGCGGTACATCTAGTTATTATTCCGCTGACCGATTTTTCTAACCGCAATTTCTCTTCAACCGTTTAACTTAGCAACTTCATTCAAACTTCGTAACGTAGGTATTCTAATGGATCGGGTTGCTATGACTTTTCAACTTTGTAACTTTTATACTTTTTGAACTGTTAAATAAAAACTATTAAAAATGTCCCCATAGACTTAACATTGGCCTCTATGACATCACAATCGGGTCGTTAAGCAATTAGAATCGTATGCCAGGTGGCCAGCCCCACCTGCAGCAGCTCTCTCTCTCTCAGGCTTTAAGCATACAATCTCTCTGTGAAGACTACATATCCTGTTAACAGTTTCCTCTGTCCACAACTGTTTCAAAATAAAAGTCCTCACTGCAATAATACACTATTAAATCATTTAACCATTGAAACTACTCAACTATTTAACTGTTCAACCATTCCAACTGTCAGTTATCATCAACTATGCCTCCAGTCAACTACATGAGACCTCCATGTACCTAGCAACCAACATAGCAACCATTAAAATTAAGTGTTTATGACCGTTTCCATAGCAACCAACATGATTTTGCTAAAGTAACTTCTTTATTCCTGATAATGGGCACCATAGATACCCTAGCAACTACTGTTCAAGATAAAAGTCCTCACTAGCAAGTTAGCATTGTTAGCATGGTAAGCATAGTTAGCATTTCTAACATAACTGCTAAAAATGATTAGCTAAGTTAGCTAATCAACCTGGTTAGCATTGTTAGCATTTTTAGCACAACTGCTAAAATGATTAGCTAAGTTAGCTAATCAACGTGGTTAGCATTGCTAACATAGTTAGCAATGTTAGCATAGTTAGCATTTTTAGCATTACTGCTAGAAATCATCAGCTAAGTTAACTTATCAACCTGGTTAGCATTGTTAGCATAGTTAACATTTTAGTACACCTGTTAGAAATCATTAGTTACGTTAGAACAGGAATGTTTAAGCTTTAAAATGTCTACCTTAACACTATCAACTCTCTTTAAACTATGCAACCACCATGTTTACCCTAGCTACACCTTAGTAACCATATCTACATTTTTTTTGCATTTTCATGCACTGGTAATTCCTTGGAATTGCATTTCTAGTTACAGTGCATGAAAATGCACTGTACTGTTCTTCCTAGGCTTTTTATTATTCCACTTCTTCTTCTAACGCACGCAATTGAGCTTGAACCATTTAACGTAGAAACTTCATTCAAACTTTGTTACGTAGGTCTTACTTAGGACAGGTGTGCTATGACTTTTCAACTTTGTCACTTTTATACTTTTTAAACTATGAATTAAAAACTATTACAATTTCCCCATAGACTTAACATTGCTCATTATGACATCACGGCAGCAATTAGAATGTTACGCCAGGTGGCCAGTCCAGGTGCAGCAGCTCTCTCTCTCTCTCAGGCTTTAAATACACTGGCTCTCTTGAGACTACATTTTCTGTTTCCCTGTATCAACAGTATCAACATAAGTCTTCCTAATTCCATCCAACTTTCTATCCATTCATCTTCTTCAAACCATTCACTCATCCACCCATTCTAAACAGTCTGCCTATCAACATCAATTAGACGATCTACATTCAACTTTTAAACAATCTACTCTGTCTCAGGCTTTAAGCACACACTCTCTCTTAAGACTAGCCAGTTAAATTGATTACACCTGTATCTGTATCCACTACTCTCAGTAGAGAGCTGTGTCTCTCCATTCTACAAGAATATAAGGCACATTCCATCCAACTTTCTATCCATTCATCTTCTTCAGACCATTCACTCATCCACCCATTAAACTGTCAATCAACATCCATTAAACTCTCTGTCTATCAACATTAATTAGACTACATTCAACTTTTAAATTATTTACTCTGTCTCAGGCTTCAAGCATATACACTCTGGCTCTCTTAAGACTAGCCAGTTAAATTGATTACACCTGTATCAACTGTCAGTTTCTCTGGCTATAAGCATACAATCTCTCTGAAGACTACATATCCTGTTAACTGTTTCCTCTGTCCACAACTGTTTCAAAATAAAAGTCCTCACTGCAATAATACACCATTAAATCATTTAACCATTGAAACTACTCAACTATTTAACTGTTCAACCATTCCAACTGTCAGTTATCATCAACTATGCCTCCAGTCAACTACATGAAACCTCCATGTACCTAGCAACCAACATAGCAACCATTAAAATTAAGCGTTTATGACCGTTTCCATAGCAACCAACATGATTATACTGCAGTAACTTCTTGTTTCCTGATAGTGGCCACAATGGATACCCTTGCAACAAATGTTTAAAAATAAAAGTCCTCACTAGCAAGTTAGCTAGTTAGCATGGTTAGCATAGTTAGCATTGTTAGCATAGGTAGCATTTTTAGCATAACTGCAAAAAAATCATCAACTAAGTTAGCTAATCAACCTGGTTAGCATTATTAGCAAATTTAGCATTATTAGCATAGTTAGCATTTTTAGCATTACTGCTAGAAATCATCGGTTAAGTTAGCTAATCAACCTGGTTAGCATTGTTAATAAAGTTAGCATTGCTAGCATAATTAGCATTTTTAGCGTAACTGCTAGAAATCATTACCTAAGTTAGCTCATCAACATTTTAACATGAATAGAAATCATTAGTTAAGTTAGAGCTGGAATGTTTCATCTTTAAACTGTCTACCTTCACACTATCAACTCTCTGTAAACTATGCAACCACCATGTTTACCCTAGCTACACCTTAGTAGCCATATCTAAAATTTTTTGCATTTTCATGCACTGGTAATTCCTTGGAATTGCATTTCTAGTTATCTTTATTATTATTCCGCTGACAGCTTTTTCTAACCGCAATTTCTCTTCAACCGTTTAACTTAGAAACTTCATTCAAACTTTGTAACGTAGGTATTCTAATCGATCGGGTTGCTATGACTTTTCAACTTTGTAACTTTTATACTTTTTGAACTATAAATTGAAAACTATTAAACATTTCCCCATAGACTTAACATTGGCCTCTATGACATCACAATCGGGTCGTTGAGCAATTAGAATCTTATGCCAGGTGGCCAGCCCCACCTGCAGCAGCCCTCTCTCTCTCAGGCTTTAAGCATACAATCTCTCTGTGAAGACTACATATCCTGTATCCTCTGTCCACAACTGTTTCAAAATAAAAGTCCTCACTGCAATAATACACTATTAAATCATTTAACCATTGGAACTACTCAACTATTTAACTGTTCAACCATTCCAACTGTCAGTTATCATCAACTATGCCTCCAGTCAACTATATGAAACCTTCATGTACCTAGCAACCAACATAGCAACCATTAAAATTAAGCGTTTATGACCGTTTCCATAGCAACCAACATGATTATACTGCAGTAACTTCTTTATTCCTGATAGTGGCCACCATGGATACCCTAGCAACACCTTAGTAACCATATACATGATTTATCTGTACATATTTGCATTTTCATGCACTCGTAATTTCCTTGGAATTACATTCTCTAGTTATTACAGTGCATGAAAATGCACTGTACTGTTCTTCCTAGGCTTCTTATTCTTCTTCTAACACACGCAATTCAGATTGAACCGTTTAACGTAGAAACTTCATTCAAACTTTGTTGCGTAGGTCTCGCTCATGCCATGTGTGCTTTGTATTTTTCAACTTTGTAACTTTAATACTTTTTTAACTATGAATTAAAAAACGATTTCCCCATAGATTTAACATTGAGCTATTTCCCCATAGACTTAACATTGCTCATTATGACATCACGGCAGCAATTAGAATGTTACGCCAGGTGGCCAGTCCAGGTGCAGCAGCTCTCTCTCTCTCTCAGGCTTTAAACAAACACTGGCTCTCTTGAGACTACATTTTCTGTTCCCCTGTATCAACTGTATCAACATAAGTCTTCCTAATTCCATCCAACTTTCTATCCATTCATCTTCTTCAAACCATTCACTCATCCACCCATTCTAAACAGTCTGCCTATCAACATCAATTAGACGATCTACATTCAACTTTTAAACAATCTACTCTGTCTCAGGCTTTAAGCACACTCTGGCTCTCTTAAGACTAGCCAGTTAAATTGATTACACCTGTATCTGTATCCACTACTCTCAGTAGAGAGCTGTGTCTCTCTCCATTCTACAAGAATATAAGGCACATTCCATCCAACTTTCTATCCATTCATCTTCTTCAGACCATTCACTCATCCACCCATTAAACTGTCTATCAACATCCATTAAACTCTCTGTCTATCAACATTAATTAGACTATCTACATTCAACTTTTAAATTATTTACTCTGTCTCAGGCTTTAAGGATACACTCTGGCTCTCTTAAGACTAGCCAGTTAAATTGATTACACCTGTATCAACTGTCAGTTTCTCTGGCTTTAAGCATACAATCTCTCTGAAGACTACATACATATCCTGTTAACTGTTTCCTCTGTCCACAACTGTTTCAAAATAAGTCCTCACTGCAATAATACACTATTAAATCATTTAACCATTGAAACTACTCAACTATTTAACTGTTCAACCATTCCAACTGTCAGTTATCATCAACTATGCCTCCAGTCAACTACATGAAACCTCCATGTACCTAGCAACCAACATAGCAACCATTAAAATTAAGCGTTTATGACCGTTTCCATAGCAACCAACATGATTATACTGCAGTAACTTCTTGTTTCCTGATAGTGCCCACCATGGATACCCTAGCAACAAATGTTTCAAAATAAAAGTCCTCACTAGCAAGTTATCTAGTTAGCATGGTTAGCATTGTTAGCATAGCTAGCATTTTTAGCATAACTACAAAAAATCATCAACTAAGTTAGCTAATCAACCTGGTTAGCATTGTTAGCAAATCTAGCATTGTTAGCATAGTTAGCATTTTTAGCATTACTGTTAGAAATCATCGGTTAAGTTAGCTAATCAACCTGGTTAGCATTGTTAGTAAAGTTAGCATTGCTAGCATAATTAGCATTTTTAGCACGACTGCTAGAAATCATTAGCTAAGTTAGCTAATCAACATTTTAACATGAATAGAAATCATTAGTTAAGTTAGAACTGGAATGTTTCAGCTTTAAACTGTCTACCTTCACACTATCAACTGTCTGTAAACTACGCAACCACCATGTTTACCCTAGCTACACCTTAGTAACCATATCTACATTATCTATCTTTTTTTGCATTTTCATGCACTGGTAATTCCTTGGAATTGCATTTCTAGTTAAACTTCTTCTTCTAACGCTCGCAATTCAGCTTCAACCGTTTAACGTAGAAACTTCATTCAAACTTTGTTGCGTAGGTCTTGCTTATGCCATATGTGCTTTGTATTTTTCAACTTTGTAACTTTTATACTTTTTAAACTATTAGTTAAAAACTATTACCATTTCCCCCATAGACTTAACATTGCTCATTATGACATCACGGCAGCAATTAGAATGTTACCCCAGCTGGTCAGCCACCTGAGCACCAACTGTCAGTTTCTCTCAGGCTTTAAGCATACAATCTCTCTGAAGACTACACATATCCTGTCAAACTGTTTCCTCTGTCCACAACTGTTTCAAAATAAAAGTCCTCACTGCAATAATACACTATTAAATCATTTAACCATTGAAACTACTCAACTATTGAACTGTTCAACCATTCCAACTGTCAGTTATCATCCACTATGCCTCCAGTCAACTACATGAAACCTCCATGTACCTAGCAACCAACATAGCAACCATTAAAATTAAACGTTTATGACCGTTTCCATAGCAACCAACATGATTATACTGCAGTAACTTCTTGTTTCCTGATAGTGGCCACCATGGATACCCTAGCAACTACTGCTTCAAAATAAAAGTCCTCACTAGCAAGTTAGCATTGTTAGCATGGTTAGCATAGTTAGCATTGTTAGCATTTTTTGCATAACTGCTAAAAATGATTAGCTAAGTTAGCTAATCAACCTGGTTAGCATTGTTAGCATTTTTAGCATTACTGCTAGAAATCATCAGCTAAGTTAACTTATCAACCTGGTTAGCATTGTTAGCATAGTTAATATTTTAGAATACATGTTAGAAATCATTAGTTAAGTTAGAACAGGAATGTTTAAGCTTTAAAATGTCTACCTTAACACCATCAACTCTCTTTAAACTATGCAACCACCATGTTTACCCTAGGTACACCTTAGTAGCCATATCTACATTTTTTTTGCATTTTCATGCACTGGTAATTCCTTGGAATTGCATTTCTAGTTACAGTGCATGCAAATGCACTGTACTGTTCTTCCTAGACTTCTTCTTATTATTATTCCGCTGACAGCTTTTTCTAACCGCAATTTCTCTTCAACCGTTTAACTTAGCAACTTCATTCAAACTTTGTAACGTACGTATTCTAATGGATCGGGTTGCTATGACTTTTCAACTTTGTAACTTTTATACTTTTTGAACTATTAAATAAAAACTATTAAAATTTCCCCATAGACTTAACATTGGCCTCTATGACATCACAATCGGGTCGTTGAGCAATTAGAATCTTATGCCAGGTGGCCAGCCCCACCTGCAGCAGCCCTCTCTCTCTCAGGCTTTAAGCATACAATCTCTCTGTGAAGACTACATATCCTGTTAACTGTTTCCTCTGTCCACAACTGTTTCAAAATAAAAGTCCTCACTGCAATAATACACTATTAAATCATTTAACCACTGAAACTACACAACTATTTAACTGTTCAACCATTCCAACTGTCAGTTATCATCAACTATGCCTCCAGTCAACTAAATGAAACCTCCATGTACCTAGCAACCAACATAGCAACCATAAAAATTAAGCGTTTTTGACAGTTTCCATAGCAACCAACATGATTATACTACAGTAACTTCTTTATTCCTGATAGTGGGCACCATGGGTACCCTAGCAACTACTGTTTCAAAATAAAAGTCCTCACTAGCAAGTTAGCATTGTTAGCATGGTAAGCATAGTTAGCATTGTTAGCATAGTTAGCATTTTTAGCATAACAGCTAAAAATGATTAGCTAAGTTAGCTAATCAACCTGGTTAGCATTGTTAGCATAGTTAGCATTGTTAACATAGTTAGCATTTATAGCACAACTGCTAAAATGATTAGCTAAGTTAGCTAATCAAAGTGGTTAGCATTGTTAACATAGGTAGCAATGTTAGCATAGTTAGCATTTTTAACGTTACTGCTAGAAATCATCAGCTAAGTTAACTTATCAACCTGGTTAGCATTGTTAGCATACTTAACATTTTAGAATATCTGTTAGAAATCATTAGTTAAGTTAGAACAGGAATATTTAAGCTTTTAACTGTCTACCTTAACACTATCAACTCTCTTTAAACTATGCAACCACCATGTTTACCCTAGCTACACCTTAGTAGCCATATCTAAAATTTTTTGCATTTTCATGCACTGGTAATTCCTTGGAATTGCATTTCTAGTTATTATTATTATTCTGCTTACCACTTTTTCTGCAAGCAATTTATCTTCAACCGTTTAACTTAAAAACTTCATTCAAACTTTGTAACGTAGGTCTTCTAATGGATTAGGTTGCTTTGACTTTTCAACTTTGTAACTTTTATACGTTTTAAACTATAAATTAAAAACTATTAAAATTTCCCCATAGATTTAACATTGCGATCATGACATCATAGAATCTTTATGCAAATGTGAACCACTCAGAGCAAATCAGAAGCCTGCGTTGTACACAGAGGCAGGAGTAACAAAAAAAATCAGAAAACAATGGCGGCGGCCCTGGGGCTCGTAACTGGAAATATTAAATGTGAATTAAGGTTTCTTGACCACCTTTAATGGTTTATTTTTTATACGGTTTATTGTTTATATGCGACATAAATGTGTTCAGGACACACAGATCATTGTAGGTTAACGTAAGCTCTCTAACGGTAGAGTTAGCTTGTTGACCCATTATAACCTATTGAAAACACATAGCAACTAAATCGCTAGCACACTGAAATGAACTACTATCGTGTTTCTGTACAACATGACTTGTTGTCAACATAAAAACATTAAAACGGATTGTTGTGTGTATGCTACCTGAACATACTTGGGCTAGATAAACCACTGGATATAATCTGAAGCACTAGACTGTCTTGCTAACTAGCAGGCTATGTAGGCAACAAACAACTTGGACTGGTCCGAGCTTGCTTCTGCCATTAAGTCCACATCTGGCAGCACATCTGGCATATATGTACGCACAAAGTGCGGTTAACATAACAAACCAAATGATTTCCGACTAAAACAAATAGCCTAACGTTATCAAGCCAGGCACAATTGCTAGCCTAGGCTACGTGAATTAAAATAACGCAGACCACGAGAGACCTAGCTGTAAATAAAGCTAACTTCACTGAATCAATGTCAACTCCCGGTGTTGATCCCTGTCTTTTGGCAGGCGATTAGGCATAACATTTAAATGTTTACCACCGTTAATAGCCTATTGTGAAACTCATAGCCTGCTTCATCTAAAGTTAGGCAACAGCCAGGATGAATATTGTAATACTCCAGACACTTTGTCACACTTGAGGGAAACTTCCCGTGCTTTATTTATCAACCAAGTAGCTTATATCACAACCGAGTTGCTGTCTTAGCCACAACGCTTTTAACAGAGCATTCTTTGACAGACCTCTCTGTCCAACTCCTTCACTCTCCGAGTCTCCGACTCCGACCTGCTCAAACAAACACACGCAAACACACGTACCTAAAACTCCACTCCTAAGTTCCCCTTAAAGGGACACAACTATTTCAGGAACTCAACAGGTAACAGAAGCAGAACACATCACACACAATAAAGAGGATATCACAATATGATATCAATGTAATTCGGCTACACAGCCTGCCGAAATGACCGTTGAATATTTTATCAATTTGAAAAATATAGACCTAATCATTCAGCCAATAACGTCGGCGTCGCCTAACTGTGGTTTTTGTGTGCAATGCACACCCTAGCTCTTCTACAGTCACGATAATGCAATCCAATTATGATGTTTAATGTAGGCAATGTGAGCCTGCATGATAGACAGTAAAAGAATGACCTCTGAAGATTTCACCATTTCTAACAAAGTTAATTTATCCACGCATATTGTCTACTCAAATTATCTCTTGCTGTGATCGTGCTCTCATCCTAAATTGCAGAGTTTATTGTAGCAAAAAAAACAACCATTCATGGTTTAACCATAAATGCATGACTTCATATCACAACATAATATCGATGTTATAAAATAAACTAAGCCTAGTTTGCCTTTGGACTGTTCAAGAGCTCCATGCTGGTGTGTTATCTATATATGATCAGTTTGGAAATTGTCCTTCTGTTTATCAACACTCATGTCTGATTCAATTACCACCTAGGAACCTCCACCTAATTTAGCAACCTACATAGCAGAGTAACCACTATGAATACCCTATGATAAACCTAACAGCTATCTCAATTACCCTTGCAACAATATAGAAATCATCGCAATCACCCTAGTAATGTTAACAAAGACCACTTTCCATTCGATTCAACTTTCCATTTACACTTTCTCTCCATCCATTTACTTCCAACTATTTATTCCTTCATTAAACTGTCCTCCTATCAACATCCATTAATCTACCTATACATCCATTCAACTATTTGTCTATCAACATTCATTAAACTATATATCTTATCAACATCCATTAAACTGTCTACCTCTACACAGCCCTTAAACTATGTCAATTAAACTATCTGCCTATCAACATTTATTAAACCACGTCAACCTAGCAACCACCATATATGTCTTAGCAACACCTAACAATCTCAATTACCTATTTATAGATCAGTGGTAAATCATCATTCGCTCAGTTTTACCCCATCTCTCTTTTTTTATATTATTTGTGTTAACTACAAATTATATTGTACATTTCATTTTTGGCATTTTCATGCACTGGTAATTCCTTGGAATTGCATTTCTAGTTTTAATTGTAATGTTGTGTAGTTGACTGACAGGCTTGGATGTAAATTATGTTCGTTAGATAATTCCAAGATATGATAATTTCTGTCATAGCCGATAGCCTAGCTGCTAGTGTTAGCCAAGTGTTGGCCTAGATTTCCGTTTTCGTTGATCTGATTAATTTTTGGTGTAGCCTAATATTAGGGGTTCTTAGCTTTGTGGTTGGTACACCCAACCACACAGCAACTTCTCGGCATGTCTACCGCGAACACTGATCTATAAATAATAAGTTATTCGTTATAGATCAGTGACCGTGAACAACACCTGTTCACTTTGGCTTGTTTCAGGCTCAGGCATGCAAACTGGTCAGGGGTGAAAAAGGTGAGACTCTTCTCCGATCCCCGGACCCCCCCCCCCGCGGAAAAAAAAAATGGAAAAAAATCTTCCAAAGTGTGAGGGACCCGCTTTCTTTTCTGATGATTTCATAGGCCTAATAGACACAGGGACACTTCACCGATTAGCATTAAGCTTTGTATCTTTAGAAAGTCATGTTTTTGAATGGTCATGAATTATTCCCTCAGTTTGCCTTGAGATGGGCGAAATACTGATTTCAATGTTGGACTTCCTGTAAAAATCATCATTTTACATCATTGAAAGCAGGAAGTCCTATTCATGGGTTTCACTGAAATCCGTATTTCTCCCATCTCAAGGCAAACTGAGGGAATGATGCATGACCATTCAAAAACATGACTGGTTTTCTAAAGATACAAAGCTTAATGCTAATCGGTGAAGTGTCCCTTTAAACTATAAGTCTGAATATTTGTTGGACCAAACCAGGTAATCAATAAACTTGCTTGAGACACACTATTTCAAACTAGGCATAATATTATTATATAAAATAGGGTAGATAGGCTTTATGTTTTCAATTTTTTTAAAATGTTTTAATATGCAGCCTAGACTACTTGTGGTTTATATTGTGCTAGTGTTTAACCAACCAAAAAAGTTATGTGAACTGTCTTCATATTACATGTTAAACTGTAGGCTAAATGTAAATTTACGTTACGCATGGCTTACGAACTCGTAATGACCCGTGTGTAACTGAAACTTGTCGCAAGTCACACACACTCAAACGGTTACGTGCGTTACGTGTGGTCTGAAGCAGTCGCAACTTTTTTTTTTTACTATAGCGAATCATTTGAGTTGCACATCTTTTGCGTAGGCTTTGCGTAAGGTCTATGCGCAGTGTGCTTAAAGACAGCATTAGCATGTCAATCAACTACGTCTCCAGACAAAACAAACCAGACCAGTTTATGAGCATTTAATTCAACAGTCACATTAGCCTTTGATATACTGATAAAGTCTGCCTATTTGCTTCACCTTTTGCCGATCTAGATGGTTCAAACTGCACGTATTCTTCATCAAAAGAACTCGTTAAGTCTACATTTTTGTCTAATTTCGCTGACTTTCATAACATTAGAAGAAAACAACCTATGCCCGTTGCTTCACTCAGCGTCTTTTTCTAATAGAAGTTGAAAGTTTCAACTAGCCCACCTGTGATATCCCTCGGCATCTCTCCTCCATCTGTCCAGAATCACTATTCCACCTGAGACGCATCTATCTGCGCTCACAACAGGGAGGCTATATTGGCGTGCGCGTTCTGTTCGTTGCGTCTTTGTCAACAATTAGCTTCCACTAATGTTTATTAAACGCATAAGGGCTAGATTCACGCATCCCTTGCTGATCAGACACGTTTTAAATGCGGCTCTGGAAACACCTCAAGATGCGTTAGCGTCTGCGCATGATTTTTAACAGTTGTAAATTCAATTCACCTTGACCCCCCCCCCCCCCCCCCCAAATATTTTCTCATCGGATCTGCACGAATCATGTAAGTCACCTATTTTTTATTCAAAACGGCGAATTTCGCCGAAAGGTGAGGAGTTTGCATGCCTGCAGGCTTGTTCTGAGGGCTTGTTTTCCCCCAAAAAGGGGCGTGGCGCAAACAACCTGCTCTGTGTGACGCGGGTCCGGTCTAACTGTTGTGTTTGATAAGGATCACGCAAACACCGGTGATAACGTTAACTCAGGTGTCCTTTACTTATCATTCAAACTTCCCGCTGACAGCCCAAGCAATCAAACATAAGTCAGTCAGGCATAACACAATGCTCCCAGCACAATAGATCGACTATTCAATGCAGAACAGAACGGCAGCTCCATGCCTTACACAATACATACAGTAACTGAACGATAGCTCAATGTCCCACATAAACGCTTGTGTGCAGACATAACATTTCCCCCCCCCTTACAGGATTTCAGACATGAAACTTTGATTGGAAGTCCTGTAAATGCCCAGGGCGAGAACGAGTGCGAACAGGTCGCGGAGAGCCAGGAGGCTGGGGCTGGGCGGTGTGTGATGAGGGAGTACCAGTCTCAGACAGCAGATCAACAGGTGTGTCTGGGGCCTGTGTGGGACTTATCTGAGGCGGCGGGATGTCCAGCCAAGCTGGGGGCATGGTTTGGGGTGTCACCACCGTTGTACATGCTGGAGGAGGCGGCACCTTGCGGAGGCGGCTTGAGTGCCATCGAGAGCCATCACTCAGGGAAAATGTGGCTGCACCCAACTGGCGGGTGACTTGGAGAGGGGAAGACCAAAATGAGGCCAGTTTGTTGCCTCTGTGGGGCCTGCAAACTCTGACCCAATCAGAGACGCTGATGTCAGGAACCGTAACGCGTGCTGACGAGTCAAATCTTTGCTTCATCCGCCTCTGCCGACGGGCAACAGAGGCCTTGACCCCAGGGGGTGGCCCTTGAGGCATGACGGGGCTGAGGCGGTCGAGAGGAAGGCGGAGCTTACGGCCGAGCATGAGAGACGCTGGGGAGACGCCTGTCGTTGAGTGCTGAGTGGCCCTGTAATGAAGCAGCGTGTGCCGGATGGCCAGAGGGAAGGTCCACCCTTGGACCATGTGTGCTCTGAGGCTGTTCTTCAGTGACTGGTGGAACCGTTCAATGCCACCGTTGGCCTGAGGGTGATAGTACGCTGTGCGGACATGACGGATGCCTTTGCTTTTGAGGTAGGACGTGAACTCTGCAGAGACGAGTTGAGGACCGTTGTCAGTGGTTATGGTGTTCGGGATGCCCCAGCGGGAGAAAAGGGAGTCCAGAAAGTCGATTATGACCTGAGAGGTCACCGAACCAGTGGTGATGAGCTCAGGCCATTTCGAGTGAAGGTCATAGGCAACTACAAGGAAGCGTTGATGGTGGGGAACCCCCTGTATCTCACCACATATACAGCGCCCTCCACAATTATTGGCACCCCTGGTTAAGATGTGTTCTTTAGCTTCTAATAATTTTTTTTTTTTTTTCCAAATAATATAGGACCACAATGAAAAAAAGCGTAAAATCCAACCTTTAATACAAGTGCATTTATTTAGAAGGAAAAAAATCCCACATTAAGAAATAATTATTTTACATCAAATCATGTGTGCCACAATTATTGGCACCCCTGATGTTAATGCTTTGTACAACCCCCTTTTGCTAATAAAACAGCACCTAATCTTGTCTTATAATGTTTCACAAGATTAGAGAAAACAGAAAGAGGGATCTTCGACCATTCCTCTTTGCACAAAATGTCCAAATCATCCAACGACCTGGGTTCTCTCCTCTGCACTCTCCTCTTCAACTCACCCCACAGGTTTTCAATGGGGTTGAGGTCTGGGAACTGAGATGGCCATGGTAGGAGCTTGATACGGTGTCTGGTGAACCATTTCTGTGTAGACTTGGCCATATGTTTAGGGTCATTATCTTGCTGAAAGACCCAGTGACGATCCATCTTCAGCTTTCGGGCAGAGGCCACCAGATTTTGATTTAAAATGTCCTGGTATTTCAAAGCATTCATGATGCCATGCACCCTAACAAGGTTCCCAGGCCCTTTGGAAGAGAAACAGGCCCACAGCATCACCAATACTCCCCCATACTTCACAGTGGGCATGAGGTGCTGTTCTGCATACTCATCTTTTTGTTACGCCAGACCCACTTAGAGTGTTTGTTGCCAAAAAGCTCTAACTTTGTCTCATCTGACCAAAGCACATGGTCCCAGTTGAAGGCCCAGTACCGCTCCAGACGTTTGTGCTTATGATTTTGAGTGAGAAAGGTTTTTTTCCCTGCATGCCTCCCAAACAACTTGTTGTCATGTAGATAGCGCCTGATGGTTGTTTTGGAGACTTTGTGACCCCAAGATGCAACCATTTGATGCAATTTTGTAACAGTGAGCTTTGGAGATTTTTTTTATTTCTCTTACCATCCTCCTCACTGTGCTTGATGGCAAAATAAACTTGCGTCCTCTTCCAGGCTTGTTTACCACTGTTCCAGTTGTTTTAAACTTCTTAACGATTCCTCTGACCATAGATATGGACAGGGGTGCGAGTGGCTATTTTCTTATAGCCATTGCCTTACTTGTGAAGGTCGACACACATCTGCCTTACTTGAACAGTGTGTTCCTTTGTCTTTCCCATGTTGAAGAGAAATGGCCTCTGTGTCACGTCATATTGATAGCCCAGGGAAACAGGATGTTAAGAATTACTAATTAAATGTCCCTACATACTCTGATTGACTTTGTAAACTACTGTAGAAATGACAGAAATGACAGAAATACTTTAATTACATTTATTTCCTAGGAATTGTTAGGGGTGCCAATAATTGTGGAACAGGTGATTTTATGAAGAATAATTATTTCTTAATGTGGGATTTTTTTTCCTTCTAAATAAATGCACTTGTATTAAAGGTTGGATTTTACGCTTTTTTCATTGTGGTCCTATGTTATTTGGAAAAAAAATGAATTTATTAGAAGCTAAAGAACACATCTTAACCAGGGGTGCCAATAATTGTGGAGGGCGCTGTATCCAGTTGTAGGTGGTCCCAGGGCTGAGAAGGCCAGACAAGAGGTTGTAGAGGTGGAGGAGCCTGATGACCGGTCTTGCCACTCAAGAGGCAGGCAGGACAGTCTTTCACCAGGGCCTCGATATCCCTGTCTATCCCTGGCCACCATACCAAGTCCCTGCAGCGCTGCTTCAGCTTCACAATACCCAGGTGGCCCTCGTGAGCCATGGTCAAGACACGTGCGCGTAGAGTAGGGCTGAACGATATATTGCATTTGCGATAATATTGCGATATGATGAAGTGCAATTTTCTAACCGCAAAGGCTGCGATTACCCTCTGGTCACGTGACATGAGAGCGTAAAGTAGCAAATATTTGAAACAGTATCAGAGAGTGAACTCGGCAAACTGCTCGATAGAACCATTGAACCAACATTTTTAAGAGTGCGACTGAAACAAATTCTAGGTTGCACTGGTGCACCTGCGCTGCTCGGGTGAAAGCATGAATGTCTTTCGCAAGTTTTAGACTGTGCGTGCAAATTCACCAAACGCCTTCAAACCCCTCTCCTTAGCCCGCTTTCTCTCCCTCTCCATCCACCCCCCCCCCCTTTCTCTCTCTCTCTCTCTCTCTGTCGTGCGCGCTCAATGGACACCCGCCCCTCGACATGCACATTCAATCCAAATAAAACATTCACAATCGTGAAAGCAATGACGCATAGAAGACGATTAGCTAAGTTATATATAAAATCCGTTTAGCATCATTATTAGCATGCTGCAGACATCTAAAACTCTTGCGTTCAAATTGACTGATCATCTCAATACAGATGTTTTCCAACTTAAAGACTCAAAAGGGCTTATCCCAAGGAGAACAAAGTATTTATCTACCTTGAAACAGACGTGGGGAAACTGACCCGTCCAATCAGTAGACTATGATAAGATAGCCAACTATGCTACTTTGTTTACAATATTTTGAGGCTTCAACCAGACGGCTGAATTAAAGGGACGGAGTTGGAATAGTCAGTGCAGTGTGCTGTGCAGCCATGAATATCAGGAATTTCTGTATGCAGAACATATCACGTTCATTAAAGTGAATTATCAGTAAGATTTAGGCTATTAATATTTTCATGTTTTTGCAATCTGCACTTTTGTTTGTGTGACTTGTTACTGACTTTCATTTTAATCTTTACACCAGGCTTCCTTGTACTAGTAGCCTACTTTATGTTCTGATATGTAGGCCTAGGTTGAAAGTTCAAAATATAGGCCTACTATTGTGATTGAAGTAGCTAGTTAAAAAAATGTCATCCATCAATTCATGCATCACCTGTCATCATAACAGAGGTATGACTTCCAGGAAATAAGAGTTTATTTTTAATTGAATATAGCCTATTGCCCATACTATATGATTTACTGCTTGTTTTTGTTGAAAAATTTGCAAGACAAACACCTTAAAAAATAATCACATATCGCATCGCAATCGCAATATTGGCAAGAAAAATCGCAATTAGATTATTTTCCATAATCGTTCAGCCCTAGCGTAGAGTGCTGGGCACCACTGTGCAAAGGCCACGTGCCACACAGGTGTCATTCCAGCAGGACAGCTCTTGCTTCACCCTGGAAAACGCCGCTAGCTCTGCTGGCACCTCGCGAGGCCACCCGTGCTGGACGAAAGCACGGAGCTGTGAAAGGACAGGGTCCTGCTCCGATGCCTCCTTGAGCTCCTCTAGCGATACGGTGGTCTGGAGGGGCGTGTGTAGCATCTGGACAATGTTGCGTTCCGCACAGTCAGTGTCATTGTCAGTGTGTGTGTGTACGACAGGGTGGGGTGGGACAGAGCGGGACAGTAGGTCAGCTACAACATTATCCCTGCCTGGGGTAAACTTCAGGTCAAAATTATATTGACAGAGGCGATCAGACCAGCGATGCAGCCTCAGTGGCCTGTGGCCTGTCCCAGATGTGGAGAGCAGTGCAGTCAGGGCCTGGTGATCTGTTCTGAGGGTGAAGGAACGGCCGTATAGATACAGGTGCCACCTTTCGCAGGCCCAGATGCAGGCTAATGCTTCGCGCTCACCCACTGAGTAGCGCTGCTCCGTCGGATTGAGGGCCCGGGAGGCAAAGGCGATGGGCTTCTCCACGCCCTGCTGAGTCTGTGACAGCACCGCTCCAACGGCTGTGGCCGATGCATCGCAGGTAACCAGGGTGGGGCTGGAGATGTCGAAGTGAGCCAGCACTGGGGCCGAGGTAAGCTGCGCCTTGAGAGAGCACACAGCATCAGGGCACGCTCGTGACCACACCCAAGGCTCACCCTTACGCAGCAGCTGGCGCAATGAGGCCGTGGTGGCAGAGTAGTGAGGGAGGAACTTCAGGTAGTAGCCAGTCATGCCCAGAAAAGAGGCAACTTGTGCAGCTGAGGTGGGCTTGGGAATGGCCAGGATGGCGTCCACATTTGACTGGAGAGGTGTAATACCATTCGCTGACAGCTGGAAACCTACGTACTCAATGGCCGGTGCAGAAAAAACACATTTTTCGGTGTTGAGGGTTAAGTTGTGCTTGGTCAGAGCTGCAAAAACTTTATCAAGGCGTTCGTCATGGCTCTCAGTGGTGGGCCCATGAATGACCACATCATCAAGGTATATGGCCACTCCCGGTATGCCAGCCAACACAGTCACCATGATTTTTTGGAAACAGCTGGGGGCGGAGCTAAGTCCAAACGGCATATGGGTGTAGCGGAACACACCCGCATGAGTCACAAAAGCTGTGAGGTTCCTACTGATGGGGTGGAGAGGCACTTGTAGGTAGCCCTGTCTGAGGTCCAGTTTGGAGAACACTGTTGAGCCATGGAACTGAGCTGTGAGCTCTTCCGATGTAGGTAGTGGGAACCTGTCCGGGATCACTGCCTTATTGACTGGATGCAGGTCGACACAGACGCGCAGAGCCCCCGACTTCTTCTTAGCCACCACCAAGTTGGAGACCCAGGGTGACACATCCACTGATTCAATGATGCCGGCGTCCAGGAGCAGTTTGAGTTCGGCTGAAACTCCATCACGGAGAGCCAGAGGGATGCGGCGGAGAGGCTGGATGACAGGTTTAACAGAAGGGTTCAGGAGAGGTTGGTGGGCAAAAGCTGTAAGACAGCCTAAGCCATCAAACAGAGAAGGCCACTTCTGCTGCCAAGGTGTGGAGACAGTGAGAATTGCAGCCCCCTTCGTGTCCACCAGGGAGAATCCAAGGGCAGAAAACAGGTCCAGGCCCATGAGGTTGGCTCCGCGACGGGCGATGTGGAAGCCAAAACTGCGTACAATCTTGTTGCCATAACCCACAGTCACTCGGAGAGAACCAACCAGCTCAATCTTTGAGTCGCCATACCCACAGAGTGAAGCAGAGGGTGCTGATAGTGGAAGTGAGCTGAAGAAAGCAGTGTATGTATGCATGTTCAGGAGAGACACGCTGGCACCAGTGTCTAACAGCAGTGGGATGCACACATCATTTAGGCGGACTGTGCATGACTTAAATGAAGACGAGATAGAGGTCACATTGTGAATGACAGTGGGTGCTGATGTGGCTGCTTGGCCCCCTGACGTTGCCGGAGCAGAGCGGCAGACTGACGAAAAGTGGTTCCGCTTGCCACAGTTGCGGCACGTCTGGCCGCGGGCTGGGCAGTTCTGTGCTCTAGAGACGTGAGACAGGGATCCACAATTATCACAGGGCTGTGGCTGTGACGCGTGGGGGTGTGGCCGATGACGTTGTTGGCGCCGCAGGAGCATAACCGCTGAAGAGTCGGCTTCAAGCATGTCACTTTGACTGGGCGGTAATGTCAGAGCGGGAGAAGGAGAATGAGCTGGAGCTGTGCTGGCTATTACCACTTGCTGTTTATTCAGCGCTGATGCATACAGGGCTGCACTCTCTAGCTGTAATGCGATCGTAACCGCCCTTGACAGTAATAGATCGTCAGGTTCGAGTAAAAGAGTTTCCCGTACTTTTGCATTGTTAGTGTGTTCGATTAACTGGTCGCGAATCATCTCGTCCTGCAGCGCACCGAACTTGCATGTACTAGCCAGCCCCCGTAAGTTAGCCACATACTGTTGCACAGACTCACCAGGCAGTTGATGTCGTTGGCGGAATAAAAACCGACGCAGGAGAGCACTCTGTGGAGCAGCAAAGTGTCCGGTCAGTAGTCCCACAGCTGTGTCATAAGTGGTTTCGGTGCCCGATTCAAGTGTCCCAAGCACACGCTGACCCTCGGCTCCCAAGCAATGCAGCAGCAGCGCCTTTTTGTGGGCTGCACTAACGTCAGTGAGCCCCACTGCGAGCAAAAACGTTTCAAATGCTCTTAACCAGCGAGTCCAGGGGATCGGAGGCTCACCAGGTAGTGCCAGGAAGGGGGTAGGTGGTGGGAGAGCGATATCAGCCATCTTCGTCGCCAATGTTGTGTTTGATAAGGATCACGCAAACACCGGTGATAACGTTAACTCAGGTATCCTTTACTTATCATTCAAACTCCCCGCTGACAGCCCAAGCAATCAAACATAAGTCAGTCAGGCATAACACAATGCTCCCAGCACAATAGATCGACTATTCAATGCAGAACAGAACGGCAGCTCCATGCCTTACACAATACATACAGTAACTGAACGATAGCTCAATGTCCCACATAAACGCTTGTGTGCAGACATAACACTAACGTATAGGACAATGATATACTTAAGCAGCCTTAAAGGGACACTTCACCGATTAGCATTAAGCTTTGTATCTTTAGAAAACCAGTCATGTTTTTGAATGGTCGTGCATCATTCCCTCAGTTTGCCCTGAGACGGGAGAAATACGGATTTCAATGTTGGACTTCCTGCTTTCAATGATGTAAAAATCGTCATTTTACGTCATTGAAAGCAGGAAGTCCTATATCTTTGTCGAAGAGGAAAAACTACAAACACTTTCCTCATTTTTCCAAGTGGGGGCCCTAGGGGTGGCACTTCACTTGCAGAAACTAAAATATATAGCCGCCATCTTTTTTGGTAGCTAAGCTAACTAGGCTCTGGTCTGTGGATAACATAGACTATAGTCTATGGTGGAGAAAGGTTAAATAACTACAATGGTGGATGGTAATTTTTAAACGGATTATGGCAAATGAGGATTCTGAAGATCTGGTATGTGAATCTAGAGCTTGTGATCACCTATAAGAGCCGTAATACAGCAAGGCCTCCAGCCAGACCTGCGTGTCGAGTAAGAGCCCGGGCCGACTCCTACAGCTGGTGGACTGGCTCACGAAATCGGCTTGAAAGTAGCTTGTGGTGTGGGGGCAAAGCTGATAAGTAGCTACGATGGCGAATGGTAATTTTGAAACTTATTTTAAAACTGCAAACTGCATATTGGGATTCTGAAGACGTAATACAAGGAGGATCAGGATGCCTCCAGCCAGACGGTATCCCAGGGCAGGTCTACTAGAACTGGGGTGGTTGACTGCTGGCTCGCAGAGTTGCTTGAAAGGTACTGAACATTACGTGCACTAAATGATCTCACAAATCAGTGTCAGCGATATGTTTGTTAAATGTCGGGTATTGTAGCCTACACTGTCAATTTTCAGGACATCTGACATGGAAATATGTAATGTTTTTTGCCGACAAGTAGCTGACGCTTTATTTAGCCCAAGTATGTTCTGTTTTAATGTTTTCATGTTGACAAGTGTTCATGTCAGCGTGCTAGCTTGTCAGTTGTAGGCTATGTGTTTTCAATTGGTTATAATAGGTCAACAAGCTAACAAGCTATGATGGTTCACAAACTAGCGATTTTTGAAAATCTGATAAGTAATGGCGGATGGTAATTAGTGTGCTTGCTGAAAGCAGCACACTATTGTTCTTCCTATTATTATCAAATTTATTTATCTTGCGGAACATTTTTGTCTCCCTATCTTGTCCTAGGGATTTGGAGCTAGAGACGCCGTTCCACTTCTGACGCGTGCGTCCTGATGCGAGGATGGTGGCTTGTATAAAGCTTTTCGATACGCCTTGTTATTCCAGTTTTTCCGGTCGATTTTTCCCCATAGGAATGAATGGAAAAGCGACTTTTGAGCGCTGATGCCCACACATTTTGCCACCTGTAGCCCAAACCGTAAGACATAAAGTCATGGAATTTGGTATGCTGATAGAGGAGACTACCCTGATTGACACCACCAGGTTTCATGCTCGCCACTCTCACGCCCTAGCGCCACCAACTGGTCAAAGATGGAAAACACGTTCATGCCCGTAACTTTTGATCCGTATGGCCGATTTTGATAAAACTTATACCATTGGAATCCTCTGACTCAGCCGATTCCAACGCACCATATGATGTCATTTTCCGCCATGATGGATTTTCCACCATTTTGAATTTTGTCCAAAGTCAAAGTAAAGCTACCCTGGCCGCATAGTTTATCCGATCGTCATGAAACTTGGCACACATGATCTACAGACAAAGGCGGATCAACCGCCTTGATTTCGCCTTCATACGTCCAAGCGTTCGCCTGTGATAACCAATTAAATTCAGCGAGCGAAGCCGCCAAACAGGAAGTGGGCCTATCTTGGAAATTCTGTGACGTATGAAAGCCATATTTGGTGGGATGACATGAGACCCCATCCAAAGCACCCTCAATAAATTTGGTGTTATTTGGTCTGTCGATGGCTCTATAATTAGCAAAAACGTGTGTGTTGGTGAATGTATACTATTATTCGGAATAGCTCATCTTAAATTGCTTAGGTCATGCAGAAATGACATTTCAGAGTGATTTAAGATACAATGTTGATATTTAAAAAAAAACAATCAAATCAAGGCCATTCTTGTAAAAGTTATTGGTGCAATTCTCACAGCACTATGTGGTTCTGCCATGTAATTTCATACTTTCCTCATGGTCTAATGGTAGACCTGCACTGGTCATTCATTCATTGGATGGCTGAGATGGTCCGCAACGGTGCAATGTGGGTGTAGTTCTAGGGTGGTCCGCAACGGGGTTTCTCATCCTGAGACTGTTTATATCTTAGCAATGCCATGACCCCGAGGGGCAAGTATGGACTTATGCGCTGTTAGGTGTTGAATGTGTTCATTTGGTATATACTCGACAATCACACGATGTTTCATACTGACGGTGTGTTTTGGATGATTTGTATTGACCTGAGCATTCTGGGTAAATCACTCGAAGCCGGCGAAATACCGGAAGTAGAGCGGTCGCCCTGTCTGTGGTGTGCGTGAGGCAACGAGGATTTTAATTAGAATGTATATTTAGACTTCAAATTTCGGAATTTGAGAGGTCTAGTTATGAGGGTAGGCTAAACTAACTGCAGTTCAAATAGTTGGTTTTTACTTTACCAAGGCTGTTTTAATACTGAATTGCAACTGCTGTTATGAAGACTGTATGGAAGACTCTTATTTTGTTGAGGTGTGGTTGCCTAGCGACACTCCCTCGTGCAGTCTCATGTTTAGTTTTATCAGACGTAGCGTTCTATGATCTTTGGTTAGTAGTAGGCCAGAGAGTTGCAGTCATGACGTTAGCTTTATAGAGATTAATACAGAGTGAGTCTACTACCTGTAAGTTGAAGTTGTGTGCGTCCATGACAACAAAGTAAGTAAAAGTAATGTTTGGTTATGTGTATTGTAGGTGGGATGTGTCGTTTACGTTAATATAATGCAAGTGATTAGCATGCTAAACGGAGATTTAGCATTCAGGGGATGAATGAATGCTGTTTATGTTACGTGTGTAATTAAGACAAGTTGTGCTCATAGAGAGATAGAGATACACTTTATTTGGTAATCATATTACTAACAGCATTTTATTTTGTTCTTTACAGACCACACATTCCTATATGTATAAGTTCATCCACACTGTTGTGTGGAACCTGTTTGAAGAGAAAATAAAGAAACGACTGCTTCAACCTGTGTTTTAACTGACGCCACCCAAGCAACACAAAACCTCATTTCCATACAGTCCTTTAGCCCTCAGTAACAAAGACAGTTTGGAGCCTGGCAGACGTGAAGGCAGTGAAAGGTAATTAAATGCATGGTCCAAGAAGCCAAACTATGTTAACTGTAAATTTAATATGGAACGAGAGGTACATGTTGCTGATGTCGTTTCGCAACTCATCGAGCTAGCAATTGCTGTCAAGCTAGTCTACATTAGGCAGTGCATAGATAATATTATGACACTTTTTTACCGTCAGTGAAGCACCGAGTGAAAGTCAACGTTTGCTTTATATCCAGTGACAGTGGTGCTGATGTCGTTTGAATAAGTACAGTAAACTTATTCAGAAGATCTAAAAATATTTGCACTCATGCTAGCTATGGTCTATGTGCCACCTATGAATCCCCCTGTTGCTAGCTGCTGCCAAGTTGAAGTAGGCTGGTCATGTCTAAAGTGTGATTATTTTCAATAACTACTCTTCCTGATTGATTGTCATTGACACCGTCAGCGTGATTATTTTCAATAACTACTCCTCCTGATTGATTGTCATTGACTCCGTCAGGGTATGGCTCACCAAAAGAGGGAGAAAGTAAGCTGTGTATGGCAGGTACTTGTGTGGTAGGCTAGGCAGTACTGTTCCATGTAAACTGCAGTGGTGGACTGCGTGATCGCTGGTCAGGCCACCCCAAAGAGTAGCCTAGGCATCACCAAATGGAGGACCACGGTCCGGGTCCGGACACAGTGACGGTTCTGTCCGGACCCAGCCTAATTGTCAGCCTAATATCATCAAAGAGCATCGTCCGTAGCCAAGCCAATCAACTCGATTGTTTACCTTTCAGCAACAGAGAATAGGCCTAGCGGGAGAGAGAGGAGATGAGAGAAAATGGCTTGCTCAACAATTAGAAAAAAACGAACTTTTAAAGATGAATGGACGGACCAATACGTTCATTCTGCTGTGAATATGTGCTGTGAAACTGTAGTGACGTTAGCGTCACTAACACGGGTCGTTTGAGGAAAGGTACAAAGTCCGTGAGGGCAAGTAACACTTGAAAAACCGCCGTCACGTCATCCTGCACTAAGCTTCCTTGTACGCCGCTATTAAAAGTATTACGGTTCCCCATTGACTCCCATTGATTCCGATCGATGTGCTGAAACAAACGCTGCTGACATATGACAGTAACCATTTCACTTTGATAATAACCTACATTTTTGTCCGACATAATAGAGCAAGAATTTCGAAATTTTATCAACGCAACGTGGAGAAACTTAGTGGAGAACAAAAACATTACATCCGTGACCCATGTTCAATGCAATTCCCCATTGACCCTGGGTCACGAAAAATGGCAGCCGTTATTTCTTGAGTGTCAGAGTAATGACATTCAAAATGATACCTTAATAATACACCACCATTCATAAAGTAACGAAGTATGGAAAGCAAAACACAATTTATCACATGGATCACCCAAACGACTTTGTGCCAATTTTCAACCGCGCAGCTTTTATTATCATAATAATGGGTGTGAAATATTCCTTAACCACTAGATGGCGGCATGGCACAGCACACTTTGCATGACACCGCAACCATGATACAGGAAGTAAATGGTTGCTGTGTCATGCAAAGTACAGAACAAACAAACTTAATGTTAACGAAGTTGTTAACATTACGCCCTGAAGTAATGTAAACTGTAGCCTATTGTTGTTTGTGCTACAAAGAAAACTTTAATTGATATTATTGCAATATAATTATTATGGCCAAAATTGTTTTTATGAAATGATATATCAAAGCAGGTAGAAGTAACTGTAGTCACTTGACATTTCTGAGGATTTACATATTTCCATCAGTGCAGTGGTATAGAAATTCTTCAGTGGAGGCACCACACTAGTTAATCACACTATCAACATCTTCTTACCTTTTCTTCTGTTATTACTATTCTTTAACTTTATGGTAGACAGTGAGTCCAGCAAATTGAGAACCTAGGATCCTGTTTATGTTTAAGAATGTGACTCCAGTATATGTTGAGACGTGGAAAAGGGGGTTATATTTATATAATGCAAATGATTATGTTAACAATGTCATCGAATATGTTGTACAAACAAGAAGAGCGAAATGGTAAGCTTTTAAGAAATCATCATCCACATCCATAGTATGATGCTGTGTGGGGTTATGGACTTGACAGTTTTGCATGGAATTGCCCATACAGTATATACATACAGTATACATGTTTAAGCAATATAGCACGAGTGGGAGTGGGTTGTTGCTAGATATTCCCACGGGTGTTGTTCGGCCGTAGCCTCGAGGCCGGAGGCCGAGTGGCGCAGGCAACAACACCCGTGTAAATATCCAGCAACAACCCACGATCACAAGTGCTATATTGCTTTTATACAACAATTCTACCACTTGTTTTTTGCGCTAATTTCCCATTATAATGTAAATCGCTAAAACTGTCTTGTTTGTAGAACTAACTTCTCTCCGCCACAAAGTTCTATTACTTGCAGGACAAACTGCCGTTACTAGTTCTAAATGGATGGTTGCTATGGCCAAAGGCCAGTCATTAGTTCTAAAAGCACGTTGCTATGGCCAAAAGCCAGTCGTTAGTTCTATCTCTCCCGTTGTCAAGCAATGCAGAATATAGCCTAATAAACGTTAGCTCGCATTGCGTCTGGTTAGGACATGCTTTTAGCTTTGAAACATCACTATTTTACTTAGCCTACTTGCCATCCAACTAGCTAATATCCACCTCCGTCATATTCTATGTTCTGAGTGTCTGTATTTCAGCTTGGATGCAACGTGACAGTTCGTTTTACACTTGACAATTTGACATTGTATCGCGGAGTGATTTATTATTAGCTGTGAAAAGTCAGAGTGGATTATCGTGGGATATTTCAACTCATGGAACGTCTCTCGGCCAATCAGAAACAAAGAAACAGCTTCATAGAACCCAATTGTTGTATAATAAGATTTGACACATTGCAGTTTTTTAATGCTGGGGTTAATTATAAATCAAAGAATTGTGGGTAGATGTGGGTGAACTGTGCAACATGCAGTTTGTAGACAAGAGCCAGACGTAACAGACAGATATTTGTGTTTGAAGGGGTGGTGTTTCTGTGTGTGTGTAAGTGTGTGTGTGTGTGTGTGTGTGTGTGTGTGTTTATGTGAAAGTCTTCGTTGCTAGTCAACTCAGCGACATGCAGTTTGTGGACAAGAGGCAGATGTAACGGACTGACGTTTCTGTTTGAAAGAGTGTGTGTGTGTGTGTGTGTGTGTGTGTGTGTGTGTGTGTGTGTGTGTGTGTGTGTCTTTGTTGCCGGTGTACAGTATTTCTGAATATGAATGCTGTCTGGACAGGAAATGGCATAGCTTTTATCACATGCAACCAATCCAAAATCGATTTCATATTCAGAAACGTTAACCGGTAACAGCCTGGTTGCTTTGACATATCAAAACCAAATTTTATCCTATTACATCATTTGAACAGGTGAGTCGTCCTGTTTATTTTACCATCCATTTGAGGCTATAACACATTGCAACTTATTCAACAGTGAGTAAACTGCGGATGTTCCCGCATAACAGGATAGCTATACTCCTAACATTACTCGTATTTGTTCTAGAAACATGCCTAGTTTCTTAGGCTCCCTCCTTCCTTCAGTGGTTACGTGTTTCATGCTAGCTACACGTGAACAACTCATACTTAATTCAACACAAGGTCTACAGACCTTAGAGGTGTACATTTCATTTTCATACATCAAAGCGTTCGCCCGTGACAGCCAATCAAATTCGATGGTGAAGCGTCCAAACAGGAAGTGAGGTCAAATCTCGGAAATGCTGTGAGGTATCGAGACCATATTTGGCGGGATGATTTTGGACACCATCCAAAGTAGCCTCAGTAAATGTGTTGTAATTTGGCCACTAGGGGGCGCCGCAATTAGCAAAAATGCATTTTGGCTCATATCTCTTTACGTCTTTGGGATGACATCTACATTTTTACATTGGAGGTGCTCTGGGACATACCACTGATAAACCTAGGCAACTCGTCAGGTCAGTGTAATAATTCGGCAATCGAGGGCAACGTCGCCAAACTCGAAGCAGCTTCGCGTCTTGGCCAAACTTTGGCGCTTTGACCTGAGGGCGAGCTGTCGCGTATCCTGCCGGGGCGCTCTCGCGGCGCTTCGGAGCAAGCACACTTCGCACTTTCCCACCGGGAAATGCATTCTAGTTTAAACTGATATGCCAAATTGGGATTATGAACATCTGATGTGTGATCTGTACGAGCCGTAATACAGCAAGATAGCCTATACAGCCCTGGCTGTATAGCGGCTTCTTGATTATCTTGCAGACTCATTTGTGGACTCTCACGAACATAACGTCACTAACAATGATCGCACAAAATTAGGCATATGAGCGGTAGTGTTTGTGAAATGTCGGGTAGCCTATTTAAGACATAGACCTAAAAGAAATGGACAAACAGACTCCGTTGTTCTCAATGGAAGGGGGCTGAAACAAAATTCCGTTTACTTTCCGTCGTACTGCGCAGACTCGTACTCACCTCGTGACGTTAGCCTGCTGTAACTCGTCTGATAGATCGAAAACCTCTGAAATTGTTAACGTTCGTTTTTAATATTACTATTATGTTTACTTGCCTCTAGGTAATGCTTTACCCTATCAAACAGTAGGCTACACGCATTTTCACTGATCTTGCGAATGACTTTCCGTCATGGTTTTCGTGCAGGCTCACTCAGCTTCTTATCCACACATTACGGGGAATCTCCCCTCGAACGTTAGCTTCCCTACAACCGACATGCTAAAATACTTCTTTACGGGAAACCAACGTAATATACGGGGAAGAAGTGAATTAATTTTGCCTTCGATACCCTATATAGAATACACAGAAGCTATAAGGGAGACAAAGGGCACATGTTACATGAAGTTATGGGATCGCAAAAAAATCTGAAATCTATGGCCGTCCAAGGGAGTTATAGTCTGAGCGAATTAGGGTTGAAGGTGGAAGTAAATATAGCGAAAGGATATTTGGTATCAATCGAACCGTAATTTTATGTAGATTAAGAATTTCAGGTGCCTACAGCACAGATTTGGACCAGAAAAAGGATATACAGCTTTGAATGGACCATGGTATAATGACTATTTGGCCAAAATCGTATATTGTCACATATAGATATTAGCTGATATCTCCCATACCGGTAAAAGGATCTTTACCAAACTTGGTGTACTCACTCACCATAAGTTCTTGATGAAATTAGTAGGTGTTCAGTGTCTTGGGGTCAAAGGTCAAGGTCACGTGATGTCATACTTGACATCCAATGTTTGTTTTATACCTCTCAAGCAGATAGAAGGATCCTCATTAAACCCAAAACAGTTAATTAAGTCTAAATTGGCATTAAAGGTAATGATAAGGCATTAAAGATCATGGGGTCACAGGTAGAGGTTAAAGGTCATGAGGCTATAGCTGGCTGAGGCATAGAATCAACAATCTGAATTGACATTACAAAAGATTAAGACATTATTTTCAACTTTATTTTATGTATAAAAACAGTTGTTTCAAACTCCACATCTTATTTTAGTATTTTATTATTAGTATTTTATTATTGTATTATAATTACTTATACTTAATTACTTAATGTATTATATGAAACCAGGAGAAATCAAAATAATTTGCTGTTTTAAAAATGCTAACATCTGTGTGAATACCTGTTTTAAAAGAACTGTTTCGGTTCATAAATTATATTGGAGTAAAAACACAAAGTACTATTACAAATTTTCAGTACATCAATAACAACATTGTAATTCATTTAGCAAGCTGAGTAGCAGAAGTTATAGATTACAATTAAATCCCATTTTTTAAAGGAGGTTAACACATTCACACTAAATTAAATTATTGATATCTACCGTCAAAATCTTCCAACTATTTAGATATTATTTTTTGCCCATCCCTAACTTCAACTGAACAGATAACACAGGAGGTCTGTTCCCAAAATGCAACAGCCCCAGTCAACATATTATCAAAGATATCACATATAAAGCCTTACTGAAATGTAATCTTGAAATAAAATACAACTAAATGACAGTGGCACTAAAGGCTATACTGTTGTGGTCATGTTGCCATTTAATTTGTTTATTGGTGCCATAAACCATCAAATAGATAACTATCAACAACACATTAATCCTATGCATAGTGTCTAACCCTTTGCAGAAAGCATGCTCTAATTTCAGCATTCCAATACTGATGGCATACAGTCTGCAAAAGGAAGCATTATTTTTGTTGGAAGCAGGAGCAAATGTGTACAATCCTGGTTGTGCAATGAAGTCATTGTGAAGTAAGGGATAATGTATTGTAAAATAAATGTATCAAATTTGGAACGAACCATGCTGCCGAAAGACTTTGAAAACACAAAAAGAAATTAAATTTGTGAA
Source organism: Sardina pilchardus (assembly GCF_963854185.1). Taxonomy (NCBI): domain Eukaryota; kingdom Metazoa; phylum Chordata; class Actinopteri; order Clupeiformes; family Clupeidae; genus Sardina; species Sardina pilchardus. The sequence goes on along the minus strand of NC_085000.1, from coordinate 1,725,098 downwards.
TCAAACCTTGTGTGAATAAAATGTGAGAGATACCCAAGCACAAGGAATGGTCAGGGAGTTTTGGCCAATGATATAACTTTGAAGTATTTGAAATTTGTATGTTTGAAATGTAATCATTTTTAAATGTAAGCCTGTGTAAGGTATGTGGTGACTGCAGGTGCACAGGATGTTCATATAACCACACGAGGGTAGGCTGTCTGCTAAGCTCACTCAAGACAAACCACAAAAGAACACAAGGTGCTCAGAGATATCTGAGTGGAACAATACCCAGAAAAGCACACGTCAATGTGGTGTAGGGGTCATAGCAAGGCAAAACATCTGATTGTCAAAAAACTGGTTTACACCAGAATCGGGTGAAGTGTTGGAGTCTGAGGGAAAGGAGTATAAAAAGAGAGAACAAGATAAGTTCGAGGCTTTTTGCTTTGGGCTTTTTGTTTTTGCGCTTTTCCGAGATGTAGCGACAGAGGAAGCGGGCTGCTGGGACCTGGTGGGGGGTGGTCACGCAGGGTCGCTTCTTAGTTAACATTGGGAAGAAGACAGAAATACTTTTGTATTACATTTATTTTAACCATTTTTCCTTTTGAATTTTTGTGTTTTTGGTTTTTGCTTTTGAACCTGCATGGTGATTGGGATGTTAACCTTTAGTCAGTAGGTTTTTCTTTGTTCTTTTATTTTGTATTCCAGTCCTATTTTTATACCTTTTAGCTTTTACTTTTATTGGATTTTTACTTTACTATTACATTTATTGGAACCAAAAACAAAATAAAAACAGCTTCCAGTGGGGAAGAGAAAGACATCTTTTGGTCCGAGTCTCCATCTTAAGGGGTTCTTTCCCCCCCGGTGTGCATGAAGTAGCCCTACTCTTTCCACGGAGATTAGAGGTGACCCGTTTGGGATCAGTTGTCGGGCCGGTGCGCCTTCGTTCGTGAGTGCCTGCGTATCCGGAGGAAAGTGGGGTAAGTCAAAGGTTGTTCTCGGCTCCTTCCCTGTTGGCCTGAGGGAAGGGGCTCTGGTCATACGGCAAAGGTTGTGATGTGTGGGTGACATTTTGGTCTGCACTGTATGGTTCACGGTGAGAGTGTTTGTGTTTGTATGTCTTAGAATAGGGTCAGGTATTATCGTGGTTGTGTTAGGGAAAATTAGGCCTTAACGTTCCTAGCATCCTTAGGTCAAGGTGTTCTGCTAGATGAATAGACGTTTCATGGCGCCCAACGTGGGGCTATTGTGGAATTAATAGAATGAGAAAAATGTAGGTATTTAAGGAAAAATACAAATTTGTTCTATTCTGTTATATGTCTACATAGTCTAAGCTCGGAACCAACGCAAGGGACTAGTACAAATTAAATTGTAGTAGTCAAGTGTTGCGTGTCTTCCCCCACCGTGCTGGAGGGTTCTCCAAGAGAGAGAAGCCTTCCAGTGCGAAAACACTGACGAGTTGGACATCAAGTCGGGCGTCAGTGGTGCGTGATTGCCGAGTGGGTGCGCGGGGGCGCTGGGAAAGGTTCTCCGTGGGGCGTATACCTGATGACAACGTCGGCGCTCCAAAAGGCCGGCCTCGAGGGAATGAGTGGAGAAGAACCAACTTTTCTTTCGAGTGGTCAGCCTGCATGAAAAGTATCCGTTCGGTGGTCCGAACAGGCTTACTATTGTACCCAGGGGAGTTCCTCTGAACACACCAGTAAAGTAAATCCAGCCACTGGACCGAGTTTTGGGCTTTTGGTTGTTTGGTTGACATTGGATTTCAAAGTCTTCCTATATTCGTCTGTACTAAGTCTGTCCGAAGCACAGGGGCTGGGAGAATTGATCGGGAGGGGGAAGTGTCCCTTGGCGGAGAGTTAGGCCCAGTAATTCACCTGTCCGTCCAGAGGACCCAAGTTGTGGGCTTCTTGGCGGGCTGGTCTCCACATTGGATGCCGAATCTTCCTCAGTCCCAATACGAAACGGTTCTCACAGTCCCAAACCCCCCCACGGGCCCAAATCCTGACAGTACGAAGTGTGCGTCTGTACAGGGTGAGAGAAAGGGACGTGGACCGCAGTTCAGCCGATAAGGGGCAGCGAGGCTAACCAGAAGCAATGGTCAATAGCGCTTGCGCGTAGGGTGCGTACGGAGTTGCAAACCTGCGCGTATGACTCTACACCTCGCCGCCTGTGTGTAACTCCAAGACGGTCTACTGTGTCTGAGTCTTTGGGAGAGAGCGCAGGTCGGGGGGCTGTGGCTTCGGAGGAAAAGCACAAAAACTTCTTGACCTCCATACCAGACCAATATGTATTCGGAACTGCTCTCACCACGGAGAGGCATTTAAATTTTGTTGTTTATTCGAAACTGCTCTCACTGAGGAGAGATAATAAATTTTCATTGTACATGTGAGGTTATGTTCACCAGAGGGTGATATAGCTTTATTGTGTATTCAAAGCTACTTTCACCAGGGAGTGATTTAGCTTTGTCTGTAACCGGTATCCGAGGCTATTTTCACCAGAGGGTGATATAGCTCTTATTGTGTGCGAGGCTACTTTCACCAAGGAGTGATACAGCTTCTATTGTGTGTGCGAGGCTATGTTCACCAGAGGGTGATATAGCTCTTATTGTGCGCGAGGCTACTTTCACCAAGGAGTGATACAGCTTCTATTGTGTGTGCGAGGCTATGTTCACCAGAGGGTGATATAGCTCTTATTGTGTGCGAGGCTATGTTCACCAGAGGGTGATATAGCTCTTATTGTGTGTGCGAGGCTATTTTCACCAGAGGGTGATATAGCTCTTATTGTGTGCGAGGCTATTTTCACCAGAGGGTGATATAGCTCTTATTGTGTGTGCGAGGCTATTTTCACCAGAGGGTGATATAGCTCTTTTTGTGTGCGAGGCTACTTTCACCAAGGAGTGATACAGCTTCTATTGTGTGTGTGAGGCTATGTTCACCAGAGGGTGATATAGCTCTTATTGTGTGTGCGAGGCTATTTTCACCAGAAGGTGATATAGCTCTTATTGTGTGTGCGAGGCTATGTTCACCAGAGGGTGATATAGCTCTTATTGTGTGTGCGAGGCTATTTTCACCAGAAGGTGATATAGCTCTTATTGTGTGTGCGAGGCTATTTTCACCAGAGGGTGATATAGTTTATTTCGTTGTGTATTCGTCCCCATTCGCAAAGTGAGGGATTCAGTGTAGTTTGTGCCAACAGGCATTAGTGTTTTCTGAACTACTCGCTCGGGCGAGTGATTACGCCTAGTCTAGGCGAGTAAGCATCTGGTATATCATAAAGTAAACTACTTGTACGGCGAGTGATCTAGCGTAACGGTGCCGCATAAGGTGGCATGTATTAAGTAGATTCACCATACTCGCACGACAAGTGAATAAATTGCCTTATCTTGTGCAGACAATCTCATCTTGTATATTCGAAATTTATCACAAAACTTAAATAGAGAAGATAAGTGCCGAGTGAGTGAGTGTGTGAACCTACAGGCTTAACATGTCACAACCTAAGCCAGGATGTTTTGTATGTCCAGGGGACAACTGGTTATTTCTGCCGCCGGGGATGGAGATTTCTTTTTCTTGGCTTTGAACCTTTTACTTTTTGTTTTTACTTCATTTTTCACTTTTTGAACTTGATCTTATTCTTAATTGATATTTTAATATTTTGATAGTATTTTTCCTTTTGCCTTCACGCCAAAATTGTGATGGTTCAGATGGACAGTGAAACGACTGCCAATTTTGCATTTTTGAATCTTTTTCCTTTTTAAATTTTTGATCTTTTGTTTTTCAGATGGACAGTGAAACGACTACCAAATTTTACATTTGTGAATCTTTTTCCTTTTCAAATTTGTGATCTTCTTATTTTTGTGTGTGTGTATGTTTGCAAATCAACAAAATGGGAGAGTACCAATTCCAAGGGTAGGGTGATAAATACTCTGACAAATAGAGGAATTGGTACTGCTGGTCCTATAAATCATGAAGTGATTGAGACGTAAGGAGTGAATGATACTCCTTGGGCAAATGTGTCTTCATACCTGTTGTTCGCAAAAAGCACAATTATACTCTGACGGAAAGAAGTCTGAGTGAATGGAGAAAAGGAGTCTTAGGCAGACTGAAGCCTAACTGGTGTGTGAATGATCTGAATGTCACAGACGAACAGATGAGCTGTGAGATGGTCCCGTAGACCAGCCCTGACAGGGCGTTGTGTGAATGGTTGAATATCCCTGAACTGGGAGATCAGGAGGATCCTGAATGGAACTGGGTTAAACTGCTTGAAGTAATAGGGCGCCCCAACGCCTCTCGAAACGATGCTGACCGAACTGATATAGTCAGCGACTGGTATCGAGAGGTGGAAGGGAGATTGGTAGCGGATATGCTTCTAAAGTGTGTGAAGAGACACACAAACATTACTTCAAAGCTTTGTCACAATGTACTGGCGGAGGGGTTGACACTGAACCCCTGGAATGGTGGAGCCAGTAGAGTGGGGCTTTTTAAATTCTGGGATTGTGAATGCAAGAGATATAATTCTTCAGATAAGAGGGAAAGAATTGCTTGCGAAAACAACCTCAGAAAAGAAAGCCCCGAGGAGTGTATGGTGCACTGAATGACACAAACACGACAGATTTTGTCACTATGACAAACCCGCCTTCCCTTATACAGGAGAAGGAGATATTAGCTAATCACATATGGGAAAAGGGGTTTCACGGAAGAACCAAGAGATCCGTGGGCGAAGCCCTCTCGAGCGAGGGGGTTTGGTCGCATTTAACATACAGATGGTACGGGTTGAGAATGCTCCTTTCTTTCCCGCACATCGGGACTCCCGAAGCATCGGGAAAACTGCAACCGCAAGGGGGCAACATAGACCGCCCTAATAATATGAAGGTTCGGCTCATGGAAAAACCCGAGGACACCGCGCTGGTGACAAGCGGAGAAAAGAGACATGACGCTCGGCATGTTAGATTGCGGTTAGAGTTTTCGAATGTTTACAGCCTACCTCACAGCTCTCTCACTCGACGTAGCCTATAACTCAGTCAGTCCAGCAGAGATGCCAGAGCAACGTTTTGGTCAATGGAGAGGGAGAGAAATGCTCCGCATATCCGTCTCATTTAATCATTAAAATTAAAGTGATGACTGGCGAAATTAATCAAACGACGTTTCAATAAACCATTGTTGAAATGAATGAAAATGGTTTTAGAAACATATAGGCCTATCAGAAGGAAATAGCCTTCAATTCAACCTGAAATACCTGAAAGGCAACCTTAGATTAATTCATGAATTCATTACGGTTACAAGACCGCATTTCCGTGAATAGGCTATTATTGTCAACGTCAAGGCGAAGACGAAAGAGATGGACAAGATGGACATTTTGGCAACATTTACATGCTAGGAATACTTAGAAATGTGTAGGCTATTTTAAAACGGAGGCATGTTCATTTTAACGGCGACGCTGGGTAGCCAGCACTTGTTATCACAGATTTTGTCCCCACCACTTTTGACGACTGAAAATAAAATGTATTTAACAGAAATCTCTTTAATACATGCCTATGCTTGTCACTTTACTTATAACCGTAGGCTACATGCATGGAGAAGATCGCGCATTTTGTAACATTGTAACAATGGATGGTCAGATATGCGATAGGGCAGTGAGGGTAATTCATTGTAACCATCAACTAGCAGGCCTAGCTCCGCAAAATAAGTTTCTAGCAACGTATGTATCGTATGCATGTTCATGTTGATTCAGAGATAGGCATAGACTACCATAGGCTGCTGGGCGTCAAGCTATATGACAGCATGTTATCATGTGGTGAATTAATAACTAACGTCAGTTTAACATGAACTTTTGATCGGCGTTTCAAGTACATATGCCGAATAAAGCCTGTTAAGGTTCACATCCAACTGTAGCGCAAGTGGTTGAAGCATAGGAGTCGTACGCCAGCGACTGGGGTTCGAAACCCAGTCGAGGCACCTCTCCGGAAATCATCAAAAAAAAATGCATCGATTTATTAAAAAAAATGAAAGACTTTCTGTTTTGAGATTCATTTTATGTTTGCGATGTCTGCTGAAAAGAAAAGTTAATATGTTAATTCGTGGTTCAGCGCGCACTCACACACATTTTTACATTGACATAGTGTCGGGCTCAAGTGTCGTCCTCAGTGCCGCATATAGGCTATAATGTAGTGAACTGGTTAGACGAGTGTGGGGGAGGGGGAATGATCGCACAAGACAATTGCTCTTCATGAAATGAATCTCACAGGCGGCTGTCGATTTTTAAATGTAGCCTACTACACCACTTGCGAAATCGGACGTGGCACATATAATTATTAGGCTACTGGATAGCAAATCCATAGACTTTGTTATATCCTTGGCGGAGATAATAATTAGGCCTATCAAATTAAAAGCACACTACGACAGGTATACTTGTGTGATCACGCAACACAAGAGAGCATTTAGCGATGGGACAGTTGTGAATGAGTGCTTAACACCCTGGAGTCTAAATATCCCCGGGGGATTTGAAAAACTGTTCCAAACACACATCTCAATCTCTGCTTTTATCATATTATAGAAACACCATTAGAAGCCTTTAATCAACTCGTTTTCAAATATATAACCTATGTTTTAAGAGAATATGGCAATGATAATGGCACTTTCTAAAAACAACAAATTCTTAGGATTTGTCCTCTCACCTGCAGCAGGCCCATTCAAAAGCCCATCCACCTAATTTGCATTTGAAAGAGCCAATCACTAAAGTGACACATTTAGTCTAGCCTACTTTATGAGTTTTTTTTGACCCCTCTAATAAATTGCCTATAGTCCTACTACGATAATGGAGGAAGGGCTGCCTAACTGTTCCCCCTAAGAGTTTTTTCATAAGATAAAATGTTTACTCTATTTAAGTTTAGGATTTGGTAGACAAGACAACCTCGGAAAAGTTCTTCAGATAAACAATGTTTTATTGAATTAAAGGAAAGAAAATGTATCGCCAGGGTTTCGGGGCTTGCGAAGGCATTCGTTGATCTTATCGATGCAGTCCTTGCGGCCACTTCTCCCCATCGTAGGAAACTTTCTGCTTAGTGTTGACAACACAAAGGTCTTGACGTTGTGTGGCAGTGCTTGCTTGCCCTTCGATCCATCCCAGTTGGTGGTTTTGCACCAGGCTCTGTAGTGCTCCTTTGTGGTGATGGCTCTGAAGAGCAGGCATCCGTATCTACCAACGTTGCTGCGACTCTGTTGGTGAATTCGAGCATGTTGTTCTGGGCCAACAGCAAGCAAAGTCACGTCATCGTGCTGAGAAGGAACTTGAATGCTGTTGTCGAATGTGGCAGAGAATACAGAAGAAGACTTTAACTATTACTTATATATTCTTATGACGAAACGCGAAGAAAAAATACGAGGACTGACCATCTCGCCTCTCCGCGTTTCCCCCAATAGGCCTACCATGGCGACAAAGAAATACATATGATTTGACATTTTAATTTTTGTAGCGCGCCAGTTTACCCAGTGTGTGTGCATTGAGTAGTTCCTTAAAATACGGAACAAAGAGCGTCCCGTAGGCTATCTGTTCAATACAGAAGAAGACTTTAACTATTACTTATATATTTCTTATAACGAAACGCGAAGCTAAAATACGAGGACTGACCATCTCGCCTCTCCGCGTTTCCCCCAATATCATGGCGACAAAGAGAAATACATATGATTTGACATTTTAATGTTTGTAGCGCGCCAGTTTACCCAGTGTGTGTGCATTGAGTAGTTCCTTAAAATACGGAACAAAGAGCGTCCCGTAGGCTATCTGTTTAATACAGAAGAAGACTTTAACTATTACTTATATATTTCTTATAACGAAACGCGAAGAAAAAATACGAGGACTGACCATCTCGCCTCTCCGCGTTTCCCCCAATATCATGGCGACAAAGAGAAATAAATATGATTTGACATTTTAATGTTTGTAGCGCGCCAGTTTACCCAGTGTGTGTGAATTGACCTTTCGCCAGGAGCGTTCTAATTACGCCCCCCTGTATTGTGGGAGAATTCTGCTGTCAAGTCCGACATTCTGTCCGACATCAGCTGATTTTTCGATAGTCTTACTAGCGGCTAGCTAACTCTTAACGGCCTAGCAGCATATTTGTTTACATTGTCAGATAATGTATTTCTATTGAAATATAAAAAATCTAAAGTGTCAGAATAAATGTGTGTATCATGATTGAAGCAGAACCTTTCTGACAATGTATGTGGGCACAACAACGTTACATGCACAATCAGCGTTAGGGGAGAAGTTTGTCCTAGCCAAAGAAAATCTGACGCTCGTCTAGTTAGCGGATTCGCACTAAAAGTGTCAACAAGGGTAGTACATACGTTGATATTAGCTTAAACTAACTGTTGGCGTCTGCTGACTATCCTGTCATAAGTATCGCAGGCTATGTCACGCATAGCCTAATGACCGTCAATGCATAACGATTTTGTTTCAGTGGTGATGGCAGCTGCTCTCGTGTCATTGCCGTGTTATACCCGTAATGGCCAAGTTTGTAGACAATAGGTATTATCAATGAACACAATATGCACAACGTTAATGCAGAGGTGGCATCCCGCGTTTAAGTTAGGTTTGCAACATGATATTACTGTAAAGAAAACAGAGCCACTCTTCATGTTGTTGAAGAGTATCATTTTTAATGTCAGACCAAGGGCCATTTAAAAACACAGCATGACCAACAATACATAAATAAATTATAAAGGTTTGTTTGCGTTTCTTAAGTCAATATATGTACACAATGTTTAATTTACAGCTTTTGCCCATTGCTTGAACACCGTAGAGCGTAGACCCATGCTTAAACTAAAGTAACACAACTTGAAGTGTTGTTGCCATATCTCAAACATGCACCTATACCTTAAACAAAAGTGCTGCTTTGCACTCTAGTTGCAATTCTGCAACACACTTACTCCTTTACACACTTGAAGGCACTTACTTGCAAAACTGAACACCAATCAGCCAGCTACAAAAAGCCCTCAGTTTAGCCATTGTGAATGCTGATGTGAATAGTAGGCTAATATTTCCCAGTGTTGTCTGATGTTTACTTGTGTGTAGAGTTGTGGCACAATGAGCGAAGTTTTGCAAAATGTAATCAAGCACATATGTTTTATATAAAGTAGACTAGTGGGTTTCTCCTGATCTGAAAGTATATGCATATGATGCAAGTGTGTTTCATTTTGTCACCAGAGTTTTATTTTGACAAAGGATTGTTAGGTTTTGATAGCAGAGTTTACATACTGAGAGTTTCAATTTGACAGATATGAAAGGTATATTTTCTAGTGTTGCGTTATTATTGTGTGTAGAGTTTTGGCACAGTGAGCGAAGTTTTGCTAAATGTGTTCATGCAACGGGCAAAAGCTTTAAATAGCACAGTTCAGGGTGTGGGGAGTAGTGTCCTGGGTGTGTGGAGTAGGGTCTAGGGCGTGTGGAGTAGCTTCCTGGGTGTGTAGAGTAGGGTCCAGGGCGTGTGGAGTAGTGTCCAGGGTGTGTAGAGTAGTGTCCAGGGCGTGTGGAGTAGTGTCCAGGGTGTGTAGAGTAGTGTCCAGGGCGTGTGGAGTAGGGTCCTGATGCTCCATGATGACCCTATGCAGATGGATATATCCATAACTGTTACTGTTAACAGTATGTGACTGAGATTTGTACCACAGTATCTTTAATAAAGAAATCATCTGTCATTGCATGTCCGTTCTTAATTTAATTTAAGTTGAAAGACATCCTTTACCTTATGGTTTCAGTAGGCCTAGCCTAGTGGCACTCTTGCTGGGGGGCTGTGGCTTTCTTCGCAGCTGTGGTGGGCGCCTTACAGATGATGGGTGATCATAATGCAAGGTGATGCTGCAGAGGATCAGGGTGGTCTTGGGTCGCTTTGCCTTCAACAAAGTGCTGGTGAAAGATGATAGAAATACTGAGTTTACATGGTAAAGAACCACACATATAAAATATCCCACACCAACTTGCTTTGCAACTCACAAAGCTTTGAAATCAGTGTAGGCTAGCACTACAGTTTTACTGCCATGGTAGCCTAGCTGGGAGATTACTGCTGACACGTTTAGATTAAGTCGCTAACCTGTTTTAGTGAATTACGCAGACATTTGAATGAGCTAAAATCCAATATCTAATGGTTATCGTTAAAACAAAAATACAAATTTACAGTTCTGACGATACAAGCGATAGCCTAAGTTTAAAGTTAACGCTGGCGTTGTTAGGACATATCCATAACGTTAGTAACAGCAACCGTCTATAGCTTCTAGTTAGCTACAACTAGCGCTAACAAGTAACTATAATGTTCGCGTTTACCTTAATGCCACACCGTGATGTACAAAAACATTAATCTGTCCTACATCGATATAGAATTGAAACGACTTACCTTTGAGCAAACGTAGAAATGTTTCTAGTAGCTGTGCCGTGATTTCTTAATGTGTTGACGTTCAGCTGTTGATGTGGTCGTCCGCATAACTTTATCCAACGTAAACATTTTTCTATTTTTGTTTTCGGAAAAGGGACTTAATCGACGTTTTCAACCCAGTCCTTGTATCTGTAGTCAGTGTTGCAAGTGCCATAACACCGTTTGACCATTTTGGAGGGGGAAAACAGAATAAGCTGAGACAGTAAATGAAAGGTTAACAGCTGTGTTGTTTCTGTCATGTCGGACAGAACGTCGGACATCCATGAGCTCGGTATTAGAAGCGTTCTGATTGGTCAGATTGTCTGTCAATCAAACGCTGGCGAAAGGTCAATACGTTCGACCGGCGTCGCGTCACACAGAGCAGGTTGTTTGCTCCACGCCCCTTTTTTGGGGAAACAAGCCCTCAGAACAAGCCTGAAACAAGCCAAAGTGAACGGGTGTTGTTCACGGTCACTGATCTATAACGAATAACTTATTATTTATAGATCAGTGTTCGCGGTAGACAGACATGCCGAGAAGTTGCTGTGTGGTTGGGTGTACCAACCACAAAGCTAAGAACCCCTAACATTAGGCTACACCAAAAATAAATCAGACCAACGAAAACGGAAATCTAGGCTAACACTTGGCTAACACTAGCAGCTAGGCTATCGGCTATGCCAGAAATTATCATATGTTGGAATTATCTAACGAACATACTTCCAAGCCTGTCAGTCAACTACACAACATTACAATTAAAATAAGAGGCCAAAAATACAGGAAAACAATTTAGTTATTTAACTGGAGATTCAATGAGATAAGAGTATGTCCGGGTATGACACTGGCCACTGCTACTGCTAGCAGGCTACTCGGGAGACCGAAGGGACATGTTTTTACTTTGATTGAATTAAGCTTTTGAACGTATTTTTCACGGTCAACGACCGGCAAAGTGGTAATATATTGAGTGGTCCTATTGATTCGTTGTGTTTTCTGTTATCATTTACTCCTACGTTTTCAGTACGAATTACGTTTATTGAGCCTAATTTGCATTGGAGTTAATGGGAGACGTAGTTTGTTTCCCCCAAAAGGGGGCGGGAACGTTCGTCGCGAGTCAAGTTCCTGGATGTGCCGGTCTAACGTATTGAGTAGTTCCTTAAAATACGGAACAAAGAGCGTCCCGTAGGCTATCTGTTTAATACAGAAGAAGACTTTAACTATTACTTATATATTTCTTATAACGAAACGCGAAGAACAAATACGAGGACTGACCATCTCGCCTCTCCGCGTTTCCCCCAATATCATGGCTACAAAGAGAAATAAATATGATTTGACATTTTAATGTTTGTAGCGCGCCAGTTTACCCAGTGTGTGTGCATTGAGTAGTTCCTTAAAATAGCCTACGGAACAAAGAGCGTCCCGTAGGCTATCTGTTTAATACGGAAGAAGACTTTAACTATTACTTATATATTTCTTATAACGCTGGCTGTAGGCGATTTCTATAACCATTTTCATTCATTTCAACAATGGTTCATTGAAGTGTCGTTTGAATAATTTCGCCAGTCATCACCTTCATTTTAATGATTCAATGAGATTAAGGAGTCGACTATTGACGGATATGCGGTCTTCATCATTAAATGCAGTTGAAACTTTCTGCCACCTGGTGGTTGTTTGGGTACATTGCCTTAGCCTCGAAAAAAATCGGCTTGACGCACTGCGGGATCTCTTCGGGAGTCCCGCGGGAGAAGGTGCATTCTCAACCCGTACCCACTGTATCAACCGGAGACGGTGAAATGTAAATTTTGCATGCTTGAAAAATATCCACTGAAGGAGATATTAGACTGTGCATATTGCAAGAGTAGTCGAACAATAGACTACTGCAGTGAATGGAGAGGTGATGGAGATGGAAACCTCTGGAGTGCTATCACAAGCGAGTAGCAGTAGTAGTACTATGCCGAGAGACGGCAGAACCAGGTATTTGGGAGTATGGGTGGTTAGAGAAACCTGACGCAAAGTTCCCATGCACCTGTGTCAAGCTGGAGATGGGGGAGTTCAGGCTCATGTTCCCTAAACAACAGATTCGGGAGGATGGCTTGGCCAGAGAGAAGAGACAGAGGAGGAGGAGACAAGCTGATGCATGGACATTACTGAGAGACTTCCTCTACAACGGGACATGCCCGGAGCGCTTGCTGGGAAGCAATGGAAAGTCTGGAGACCTGACTTTGTTGGAGTTTGTCAGCATGTTCGTTCCAAGGGTAGGGTGTAAAATAAATGTATCAAATTTGTAACGAACCATGCTGCCGAAAGACTTTGAAAACACAAAAAGAAATTAAATTTGTGAATCAAACCTTGTGTGAATAAAATGTGAGAGATACCCAAGCACAAGGAATGGTCAGGGAGTTTTGGCCAATGATATAACTTTGAAGTATTTGAAATATGTATGTTTGAAATGTAATCATTTTTAAATGTAAGCCTGTGTAAGGTATGTGGTGACTGCAGGTGCACAGGATGTTCATATAACCACACGAGGGTAGGCTGTCTGCTAAGCTCACTCAAGACAAACCACAAAAGAACACAAGGTGCTCAGAGATATCTGAGTGGAACAATACCCAGAAAAGCACACGTCAATGTGGTGTAGGGGTCATAGCAAGGCAAAACATCTGATTGTCAAAAAACTGGTTTACACCAGAATCGGGTGAAGTGTTGGAGTCTGAGGGAAAGGAGTATAAAAAGAGAGAACAAGATAAGTTCGAGGCTTTTTGCTTTGGGCTTTTTGTTTTTGCGCTTTTCCGAGATGTAGCGACAGAGGAAGCGGGCTGCTGGGACCTGGTGGGGGGTGGTCACGCAGGGTCGCTTCTTAGTTAACATTGGGAAGAAGACAGAAATACTTTTGTATTACATTTATTTGAACCATTTTTCCTTTTGAATTTTTGTGTTTTTGCTTTTTGCTTTTGAACCTGCATGGTGATTGGGATGTTAACCTTTAGTCAGTAGGTTTTTCTTTGTTCTTTTATTTTGTATTCCAGTCCTATTTTTATACCTTTTAGCTTTTACTTTTATTGGATTTTTACTTTACTATTACATTTATTGGAACCAAAAACAAAATAAAAACAGCTTCCAGTGGGGAAGAGAAAGACATCTTTTGGTCCGAGTCTCCATCTTAAGGGGTTCTTTCCCCCCCGGTGTGCATGAAGTAGCCCTACTCTTTCCACGGAGATTAGAGGTGACCCGTTTGGGATCAGTTGTCGGGCCGGTGCGCCTTCGTTCGTGAGTGCCTGCGTATCCGGAGGAAAGTGGGGTAAGTCAAAGGTTGTTCTCGGCTCCTTCCCTGTTGGCCTGAGGGAAGGGGCTCTGGTCATACGGCAAAGGTTGTGATGTGTGGGTGACATTTTGGTCTGCACTGTATGGTTCATGGTGAGAGTGTTTGTGTTTGTATGTCTTAGAATAGGGTCAGGTATTATCGTGGTTGTGTTAGGGAAAGTTAGGCCTTAACGTTCCTAGCATCCTTAGGTCAAGGTGTTCTGCTAGATGAATAGACGTTTCAGTATAGAACGCTGGTCATTATCGGGAAAATAAGTACCGACAAGGCGAACAGGGCCCTGACGCGAAGCGGAGGTCCTCTATCAAGAAATGACCGGTAGAACTTTTGGAAATCCCATTCAAGTCAATGGAGCATTCTACTTGCATTGTGAAGAGCTGTATAATAATATAATATAATCTTCCGTTTTACATCTATCAGTCCAGTTGCTACAGCATCAGCATGTTCTAATTGTCCAGCACTGACATTGGGCTCCAGAGAGCCCCCGCCAAAGATCCTTCATTACTGTGCAGGGCTGGACAGCGGTGGTTCCACTCAACGCAGGTTACATGAGATATTCGGTGCAACTCATAATCCATTTTGCTCCGCTTGAACCCTCTCTGCCCCCGCCCCAATCCAGTAATACTGTATATTATTAGGGGGCCCAGAATTACTGTCGGTCATAGGGCCCAAATTCTCCAGTAGCGCCCCTTCAGACACACAATGCAGGAAAGCATAGAGTACCCAACTTTGTGACACCGCAAAAGGGGCAGATTAATGCTAATTGAGAAAGTAGTCAATTTTGCACCCAAGAAGAAGCATGTCTACTCTCTAAAATGTCCATATATTGTAAGACCGGTCTTCTCCTCAGTGGTAGTCCTTCCAATACTCTGAAAATCCCTTTACTAACCCTACTAAATTGCAAAATGGATTATGAGTTGCACCGAATATCTCATGTAACCTGCGTTGAGTGGAACCACCGCTGTCCAGCCCTGCACATGCCTGGACACGAACCCGCGAAACAGCAGCACCTCGGAACGGGAGTCGAGCGCACTAACAATCCAGCTAAAAGCCCAGGCTACTAGCTTTCATGCCAGCAGCGTTCATGAGGCGTCGGGGAGTGAGACAAGCACAGCTAACTAGCTGGCATCCGTTACACTCACATGAACCAATATGGAATGAAAAGCCCTTTGAGAACCACAACAAAGAACTTTCCACTGGAATAAATGGTGGGAAAAGGCAATTTATTGGGAGATGGTTCTTTTGGGAACTATCTAGCCTTCTGAAGAACTATTCAAGAACCCTTTTTTTGTCTGTGTACTAAGTTCTGAAAAGTCACAACCTCACAGAAAGCTATCATTTATCAAGTATACTTGGCCAATAACCCTGATTTGATTGATTTGATTTGATTTATAGCTGAAAGTAGCACTGCTTGTATTGTGGAAAGGACTGCATGGGCAATATTAAAAGAGATATTGGTCACGTCATGACTATGCTAGTGGAAGTATTTCACTGTTATGTAACTGCTGAGTACATTTGCCTACAGTAATTACAATCAGATTGTTTATTCTTACAGTGATGGTCAAAAGGTTTGGCACCTATGCTAAAAAGAGGAATATAAAATAATCTTTTGGAAATTGATCTTAATGCCTTATGTAATATATATATATATATATATTACATAAGGCATTAAGATCAATTTCCAAAAGATTATTTTATATTCCTCTTGAATTCCCCTTTGAAGAATATCTTTCAATTGGCTTAGGAGATATCAGCTATTTTCAAGATGTGGTACCATACGTTTTTGGCCCAAAAGTCATAGTAGGGGAGCGCCGGGTCGATTGGGACATGGGGCAATTGAGACACAGCGATTTCCTCGAAAACCATCCAAGCTTGAGCCGTCAGATTTTGACACTACGTCTACCACATAACATCTACCAATCCTGGCAAATCTCGTGAAATTACGTCACGCCATTCAAAAGTTATTCGCGGGAACCGGTTTTCGTCTACGGTAAGTAAAATCTTACATGCGGTAGTTTTTTTGTGATCAAAAGTTCTATTTTGGGTACCATGCAATAATAATATGATCAAACAACAGATGAATTCGTACTTAAACAGACCCTAAAGTATGCAATGTCATAGTTTTGAAGTTTAGAAGCAAAACAGATCTAAGTGTCAGTAGTCGCTGGAGGTTCAATTGGTACAGCTGTTTTAATGTCCCTAACGCTATAACCCGGATGTGGCCACATTACACGATCAATATCTGTATAAATCACCGAATTAATAACTGTTTTGCGTGGAACAACAACTGATTTGAGTTAACAACAACTTGTTTGAATGAACAACATAACAAAACATGTGTATGACCTGAATCCACAGATATTCAGCGAAGTGAGGGAAACAAATATTACATGCAGTAGATTTTTTTTGGGATCAGAAGTTACGCACGGGACAAAAATATTTGTTTGACCTAGTTATATTGCGAGAAATAATGTTAAATTTTCGGGATGACGAATACACTAGTATGTTGTCCGATATGCTTCATAAAAACGTGAGTAAGGTCAGTAGTTTCTGTTTAAAACATGCTGTATTAATTGCCCCTCTGATGTGTCTCAAACGACACGCATACGTGGGGCATTTGAGACAAATGTCAACTTACGTTCAAAGTTTGAAAACAGCGCGATCATCCAACATATGTGTTAAATTACACTTGTAACTAAGACACAACACATGTGAGTTGTTGATCACATGATAAAAATGTTTGTGTACATAACGTAATCTTTGAAAAGATCGTTTAACTGAAAAGTGTCTCAATTGACCCGGCGCTCCCCTACCATGCTCCATTCAAAGCCCTATAGTTTTTTTCCGTACAAATCTGCTCTGTAGGCACCAAAAAATCTTAATCTACAGAAAATTACGATTAAAATGATACCAAATATGCTTTCGCTATATTTACTTCCACCTTTGACCCTTTTCTAGGCTAATTCGCTCAGCGTTGACCAGCTCATTTTGTGTTTCTACTTCCGGGAATATGCCTGCCCCCTTGATTTAAGACTATGCTGTCAACTTGCGGGACACCAACATGGAAATGTATAAAATGCGTTTTTCGTTCAAACAAGCAGCCTAGGTTTGCAAACTAGCGATTTTTAAACTTTTATTTTGAAGAATGAGACCTTCAATATATGGCCACAAGATTGAGTGCAACATAAAACAATGATCGTTTTAATTTTAGAATCCTCATTAATGCCAAAACGTTACATTAATGACTCTCTATCTTTGCCATAGACCTAAAAGAAATGGACAAACAGACTCCGTTGTTCTCGATGGAAGGGGGCTGAAACAAAATTCTGTTTACTTTCCGTCGTAGGCTACTGCACAGACTCGTACTCAGTTCGTGACGTTAGCCTGCTGTAACTCGTCTGATAGATCGAAAACCTCTGAAATTGTTAACGTTCGTTTTTAATATTATTATTATGTGTACTTGCCTTTAGGTAATGCTTTACCATATCAAACAGTAGGCTACCGTAGGCTACACGCATTTTCACTGATCTTGCGAATGACTCTCCGTCATGGTTTTCGTGCAGGCTCACTCAGCTTCTTATCCAAACATTACGGGCGAACGTTAGCTTCCCTACAACCGACATGCTAAAATACTTCTTTACGGGAAACCAACGTAATATACGGGGAAGAAGTGAATTAATTTTGCCTTCGATACCCTATATAGAATACACAGAAGCTATAAGGGAGACAAAGGGCACATGTTACATGAAGTTATGGGATCGCAAAAAAATCTGAAATCTATGGCCGTCCAAGGGAGTTAGCAGAGCGTTGATCACCAGCTCATTTCGTGTTTCTACTTCCGGGAATATGCCTGCCCCCTTGATCTTTGCTGCACTACTTCCTGGAGGGGGTGCAACGAAGAGCAGTGAAAGCGCGGAATTCTGGGAATTGTTGCCTTTTATTGAAATGCGCCAAAAATACATTTTCGGCTTTTTCTCCCATCTCAGATGAAAATGAGGGAATTATCCATGACCATTCTATAGTATGACTGGGTTTCTAACCATATAAAGCTTAATGCCAATGGGTGAAATGCTTCTTTAACGTTAACTCAAGGAGAAACAGCGAATCAACAGTGAACAAAATCTAGCAAGCAGGAGAACGTTAAAATAAAATTTTCGGAATCGGCGCTGTTGTGTGTAAAAGATAAGTTAGAGACGCCAAGACCCGCCTTCCATTGCTTCTGATTTGTTTATATTGCGTGATGCCTTCCGTGGTTGGTTAGATTTAGGCACAAAGGACTGATGGATTGGTTATTGCGGTCAGTCAATCAGAGTTGCTCGAACCACGGCAAGGGAATTAGCCCTTTTCACGTGATGTCAGACGAAGCGTTGCTGGGTATCCTCCGGCATGTCCAGCCGCCAAATACTACAGAAGAAGAAGAAGAAGTATTCATGGGTTTCATCAGGTCCCTTTCCACAGGTGTATACAATGAATCAAGCACCTTGATTATCAATGCAGACTGCATGGTGCTTGATTGTATACACTTGTGGAAAGGGACCTGATGAAACCCATGAATACTTCTTCTTCTTCTTCTGTAGTATTTGGCGGCTGGACATGCCGGAGGATACCCAGCAACGCTTCGTCTGATATCACCGTGAAAAGGGCTAATAGAAGGACCAAAGTTTATTATCATAAAAAATAAATAGGCTTACATAGGGCACTGAATGGGGAAATATTTTGCGTGAGAAATGTCAAGTATGGCAAGTGTTGGCAGCCCTGAATTGATTAAGATTTTAAAAGTATGTTCACATATCCATGTAGGCCTACTTGTTTACATTATCAGCTACATTTTGTTCAGTATACGTAGGCTATGTTAGCTTGTTGTACATGTCCACGGTGTAGTCCAAAATAAGTGTTGAAAGTCCATGTCAAACATATAGACTCAGTAGTTTATTCAAAAATCATATAAGAAACTATAAGACAAGAAAAATACAACAACAAAATAACACCAAGGCTCTGGGGCATTCAGTAGGTTAAAAAAGACTACATGCAGTCCACCATTTTGTCTTAGGTCTGGCTGGATGTTCACAGGGTTCTGAGAAGCCTCTTGGACCTACAGTGCATTCTTAAGTACATAGCCTACTGTAGTCTTCATTGGGTGCGTCACAATTCTCTATTTTTTTCACGACTTTACCAAAATCACTGTAGCAATACACATAGAAACACATCAAGGTAGGCCTACTGTATAGGTGTGAGTTGTATTGTTGTTAGCATAGGGCTACGCTATGGTAGGAAATGTTCGATGATAAGAGTCCCCTCACATAGGCTAGTCGTGCTCATTTGCTGTGGAGAGTTGTTTGACAAACATCACTGCTCACTGGAAGACACCACTATGCTTTTCTTTAACAGATTGATTGATTGCTTGCTTGCTTGATAATGGGTTAATTTTTGACAAATCTGTGGGCTATTGCTGATAGCCATATCATTAGCCTATATTTATCAATTCACTGCCAGTATGTTTTAATTGCTTATTTGTGTAATATTACCGGTATTACAATAATTTACAGTACCAAAGGCAGCACATTTTTACCAATAGACATGCGGTTAGCCTGGAAGTTCTCTGAGCAATCAAATACATTGGTAGCCATTGTTAATATTGATTAGGACTACACTACATGTTAATATCCCAGAAAATGATAGAGATGGAGAAACAAGGTCATTAAGCTCGCATAGTTGAGAAATACCACTATTAGTGAAATATTTGGTCATTTATGCTTGGCACATTTTGTTTCAGATCATATAAATTATATGCACAAAAGAAATGGCTTGAATGGCAAGAGTAAAACCCTTTAATGACTCTTGGACGGCATGAATGATTCATACCAACTGACTGATACGTATGGGACTTGGTGACTAGCTTTAGTAGGCTACTTCATAATAGCCCATACAGTTCCAACATGTTCTGGTTGTTATGAAAAACGCTGGAGGAAGTGCTTATTTTGGATGTTCACAGTAAAATAACTTATGCTGGTGCTGGTACTAACCTAGAGGGGAGTTCATACAGATTTGATAAGAAATCACGTAGACATACAGTATTAATAAACTATGTCCAATCTGAACCTCTTGGATGTATTGGAACAGACAGCATTATGCTATGGGGTTTCCTATTTCATGCAGCCATTGTGGTCATGCATACCCATACATGTGTGCTTATGTGGAAGACCACTTTAACAAGACCTGGGCCTTTTTCTTTTCCATTCACATTCACACATGCACACGCATACGCACACGCACACACACAAGCATAAATACAAACACACACACACACACACACACACACATACACACACACACACACACACACACACACACACACACACACACACACACACAAATGAGTGAAATGGCACCCCCCAGTGAGGTGACCGGCTCATGATCACTGCATCCTGTCCCAGAGGAGGTCCAGTTAAGTAGTTCACCCTTCGCCTCCAGTAAGATGGTGGCAGCTTTTGAGGGACGTGGCCTGCCCTGACTTAGTCTCTCTGGGGGTTTTGGGCAGGGGGATTAGGAGAGGGTTAAAGGGGGGCGTTGGCACTCAGTCAGTCTTCCTCCTCATCCTCGTCCTCCTCCTCATAGTTGTGGGTCGGGTCGGGCTTGAGGCAGTTGTGCAAGTAGTGGACGAGCGTGCGGCTCTGGTGCTGGAGGCTGCGGGCCTCCCGCAGTGTGTGGCCCTCATCAGGGTACAGCTGAAGGGAGTAGTTGCCCTCCACCTTCACCAGCCGGCTCAACAGCTCAGCGCTGTGCTGGAAGTGGACTCGGGCTGCGCACACACACACATACACACATACGCACACACACACATACATGAACATACAGATATGAAGCAGAAAGAAAACATGAGCTTGTTTTTTGAACATAGAGGTACCACAACACACACACACACACTCACACAGAGAAACTGTAGCCTACAGAAAAATTAAACGTATGTCTAAACTGATCTATTATAAAATCAACTTACAGAAAATGCTTTTATTACACATAAATTACACATTAAAGGTATACTATGCAACGTTTTTCAGTTAATCAATTCGTTCCATACTGTTATATATGATTAAATGAGTCATTACCGGTCAAACAGTGTTTTTTTTGGCCGCTCTAGTGGTCTGTAGCGGTAAAACCACACTTGCAACTTCAGGAGACACCGGGTACGCACCCATGCTCTACTCCAGGAAGTGTCATGTAAAGTCTCATGAAAAGGCACGGCAGACTGATCGATTGAGGAGTTTTGTCAAATATACACGCTAAAGCTGTAGGGGAAGCTCTGCCGAGAAATATGCAAGCATAAAACGAGCGAAAATGAAAAGTGAAAGCGAAACCGGCGATGAAATCCTGCATAGTATACCTTTAAAACTTAATAATCCTACTCTTAATCCCACTCATTCAAGAACATTTCCTGTTTTGCTGGGGGCACATGCAGGAAATCAATGACGATAATATTTCCTCTCTATTGCAGCCACTTCTCCTCTGATTAAAAATCATTGATTTTAGCTTTTTTTTTTAAATTCACAGTGCTTACCATCTGCTGTTCCATGCAGTAGAAGAAGCTGCTCGTTTTTTAATTTGGTGGAATCCTCTAAGAGTGAGGCTGCCTGCAGAGACACAGCAATCACACAAACAGCATGAACTAAGAGGCTGTCGTAAAGGGCCATGAAACCACTCTCACTTTATGGACTGTCATAAGTCACAAGCGACACTGTGAAATCTTAGTCGGAGTCAGACAATATCGTCTGTCTGTCTGTGTGCACTTGCAATGCAGCAGTGCAATAGTATGGTGGCCCTGAAGTGCAAAACACAACACAAATAAGACAACACAACACAAATAAGACAACACAACACAAATGTGTGTGATTTGCCGTTGTGTTTTCTCTTTTTGTGTTGTGTTGTGTGATTTGCCGTTGTGTTTTCTCTTTTTGTGTTGTGTTGTCTCTTTTTGTGTTGTGTTGTGTGATTTGCTGTTGTGTTGTGCACTCCGGGGCCGTGTTTTCTCTTTTTGTGTTGTGTTGTCTCTTTTTGTGTTGTGTTGTGTGATTTGCCGTTGTGTTGTGCACTTCGAGGCCGTTTTTTCTCTTCTTTGTGTTGTGTTGTCTCTTTTTGTGTTGTGTTGTGCACTTTGGGGCCGTGATTTCTCTCTTTGTGTTGTGTTGTCTTATTTGTGTTGTGTTTTGCACTTCAGGGCCACCGTACAATAGACCTAGGCACAGACAGTTAAAAGTACGTACAGTATGTATATCTTATGGTTATGGCTATAGTATTTTTGTCCAAAGCAACTTAACAGTGTGTGGACACTAGAGTTAAAAATGTTAAAAGAGTTAAACAAGTTAAAGCCTATATTCAGCATAATAGTAATAAGAACAACAATCAATATCGATATCAATAGTGAATATCAACAATATGTCCGTGTAATGCATGCATGAGTGAGCATGTACTTGTGCTTGCCCTTGCTCTGTGTCATCAGAGAATGTGAATGTGTATGCGGCATTGTGAAAGTTAATTTGAAAGAGACTCTTTACCACATAAGCATGGTCCTCCTTATCAGGGAGCCCTAGATACCGCTCTGAAAAAGCAGCACCTGCACACACAAACGGGTCATTGCTACTTTGTACATGCTCTATGAAAACTGACGCCATATTTTTATATTATATCGATATGGTAACACTTTACTTGACGGGTTCATTCATAACATTCATAACAGCTGTAATGAACTGCACATGAAGCATTCATGACTGATTCATGAAACGTGACTCAACATTCATACCAACACTTTCATCAATCAATCAATCAAATTTTATTTATATAGCACATTTCATATGGCATACATAGACTCAATGTGCTTTGAATGAAAAGGAAAATATACATATATGACCACACACTCACGCACACGCACACACACACACACATGTATATATGGACACACAAAATGGTTAAAAATAAGAATAAAAGCAGCACTGGAAAAAGAACAATTCAATAAAAAAGAATAAAAAAATAAAAACACTATGCCAAGATGAGAACATCCATACAACTCACTTGTTAAAAGAGTTAAGCAAGAGCACATAAAATAATCTATTCGGAGGGGCAAAATAAAAGACATAACTCAAACAAAGGCTTGCGAAAATAAATATGTTTTAAGACCCTTTTTAAAAGAGAAAGTAGATTGAGCTAACCTTAATTCCAAAGGAAGAGAATTCCACAGAGTAGGGGCACAATAGCTAAAAGCACCATGTGCCACGTTTGTGTTGATTCTGGGGACTGACAGGAGACTTTTATTGGATGATCTTAGACAACGAGTTGGAAGATAGTGTGAGATCATGTCAGAAATGTAGGTTGGAATGAATATGGAAGACAAAACGACAAAAAATTGTCAAAATAAAAGTAACCAATCTAGTAATCCATATACAGGGTATTATGAATCCCCTCCAGCGTTTGGAAACATCTCATGAATAGTCTACTTCAAATGTCACTTTTACTATACAAGTTGTGAAGTATTCATCATACTGGGAAGTGAACTAGAATACTTTCCATTTGTGGACCTCTGAATGGTTGGACATTCCTGTTTTATCTATTTATAGACAATTTTGCATTCTTCAGAGGTTACTATCATAAAATAAACAAACAGACAAACTAAATTCTCCTGGACACTGGACTTTCCTGTTGACTAAGATGTTACATGATCAGGTTGGCTACAACAAAAAAGACAGCAATGCTCCTTTGCGATTGTTGGACTTTTATTTTGACACGTTTTTGACGTTTTGTCTTCCACATTCATGAAAGGGTTGGTATGAATGTTGAGTCATGCTTCATGAAACAGTCATGAATGCTTCATGTGCAGTTCATGACAGCTGTTATGAATGTGTTATGAACGAACCCGTCAAGTAAAGTGTTACCTATGATATTATACGGTATATGTATTAGCCGCATTGTGTTTAAGTCGCAGGACAGTGTTCATGCAAGTAAAAAGAAACAAAACCATATTAACACCATATTAATCGCCCTCTTGTATAAGAAATTTAGCAAAATCAATGTATAAGCCGCGGCTAATAGTTGAGAAATTACGGTATTATATTAAGAAACATGTATAATGGATCCTAGTCTGCCTCTGTACTCTGCTGCTGAGGATATATCCTTTTATATTGCAGCAGGCAGCGTTCAGGTATAATCTCTGTGGCCCTCTATCTGCCACTGAGTAGGCACTGAGTCTAATTAAGGCAGAGGTGGGCTGAAAGTCCTGTGTATGGCAGAGCACCAGCAGCAGGCTGGAGAGGAGAGGTCAGGGCGAATGGGACAGATCTATCTTATCTGTATGCCACAGGGGGCGCACTGAGGTGAAACAGAGTGATGGCTCACTATAGAGTTTGAAGTCCGTAATGGGGGCCACAGCGACCCCACACTTGAAGAGTTGATTGGTGCCAGCCAGCATTTTCAGGGTCAGATAGCCTCCAAAAGCCTGTTGGAAGATGACAATGTATAAAGTCAATGGAGACGAGAACCCTTTTTTTACTACTGAATGTTGCCTATTTTGATGTTGCATTAATGGTTTATGGGTTTGGACAGCAGCAAATGCTTTGTGTGTTTTTCATATACTGTGAGCTACAGGATGGCAAAACTATCCTTTGGGATGAATATCGATCTGTCTGTGTGTGTGTGTGTGTGTGTGTGTGTGTGTGTGGGTGTGTGTGGGTGTGTGTCTGTATCTGTATCTGTCT
Organism: Sardina pilchardus; assembly: GCF_963854185.1. Lineage (NCBI taxonomy): Eukaryota > Metazoa > Chordata > Actinopteri > Clupeiformes > Clupeidae > Sardina > Sardina pilchardus. The sequence continues at coordinate 1,700,671 of NC_085000.1, read as the reverse complement.
TTCTGTCTGTCTGTCTGTCTGTCTATCCATCCATCCATCCATCTATCTATTTATATGTCGGACTCAGATCTACTGTATCTGTCTGTCTATCTGTCAGTGCTATAATTCAAATGTTCAATTATATAGTGTGTGTATTTTACTTTTCAAACTCTGCCTGAGGCAATAAGTAGATACTGTACCTTTCCATAAAGAGCCACTCTTCTGCTATCAATATAAGGCAACCGCATCAACCACCTGCAACAGAGAAATAAACGCAGCATGGCGCTCTACTAAACTTATTTCACCCTTCTAGACCAAATTAAGAACTCTCTGCTGACGACATGACTCACTCCACCACTCCGAGCTGGTCCTTGATCCTGAGTGGCCCGGGTTTGCGAGCGTCCAGCAGGCCCCCTGCCTTCTGCCCTCTGGCCCCCCTACTCCTGCCGTCCACCCAGGCCAGGGCCATGCTGTGGGAACTGGACAGCACCTGCGGCCAGTCCAGAGAGAACTCTTCCGTCACCAGCTGACTGCCTGGACTACCGTCACTGTGAGAGGGAGAGAGAGAGAGAGAGAGAGAGCAAGAGACAGAATAGAGACAAAGAGAGAGAGAGATGGAGAGATAGACACATATAATATCACATATTGTTTTATGATTCTATGCTGTTTTATGTTCTGATGTTTTCTAGACATATATTATCATTATAGAATATTGTTTGCTTTGGCAACACTTTCCTCATGGTCATGCCAAAGCTTTTTGAATAGAATTTTAATTGAATTGAGAGAGAGAGAGAGACAGAGAGAGAGAAATGGAAGAAAGAAAGAAGAAAGATGATGAAGCAGAAAACAGCAAATCCAGAACAGGAAGAAAGCAGCAGAGGAAAGAGTACGCAGACACAACGCTGGTACGCCGGTGGAGATTTATGGTTTAATACTGTCTCTAAACTTTCTCAGCAACTCAGATGATCAAAACCTCACCGATCAATCCGGGAGGGAACTAGGAGCTATTGAAATAGAGTCAAACATTCAACACAATGCCAACAAATGTGTCTTGTGCCCACAGCAGAGTAGCTCACATCACTTAATGCCAACTATAATCTAATCAATGTACTGACTCACCTTCTCTGTTACCCTCCCAAATAGCCCTCACCAGGTGCACCAACAGCATAAGCTGCAACACACTGCTGCTCACTGATGCAGCTCAGAGTAATTTTTTTGTTCATTTAGTTTTAAGGGAGAGCAGGGAGCCATTGTCTTAAAAAGAACAGGAAAATACTGGGTTTTATATCGTGAATATGGAGATGGAGGGCTGAGCTTACACAATAACCAGGAGAGGGAGCAGGTCTGCCTCGTAGCCTCTGGGCAAGGAGAGCTTGATGTGCAAATCTGTAATGGGAAAAAAAACAAAGACATAAAAACAAAGAAATAAAAAGTGAAGCAGAGGAACGTCGAAGACTCATCCTCCATCATGGGGGGGGGGGGGGCAAGAGGGATGCTTATTGAGGCCGCAGATGGGTGCTTGTGTTTAGGAACTCATCAGTATTCCAGCTCCAATCTCCAAAGGGGCTCTTAAGCACGGCTAAATGAGTTCCCCTGAGCCGCCCGCATGCCTACGCACTACACACACACACACACAAACACACCCTTGCGCGCACACAGACACACACACACTCTCACACATATACACACACATACTGACCCTCAGGCCCTGACCCACAGCAGCTAAGAAATTAGAGAGTGACTATCCTTTCCACACACATGGACCCACATATGCACCTTTGAATGAACAAAGCATACTGCATATCCATAAAAATGTAGACACACAAACACACACACCCCCCCCCTCTCCCCGACACACACACACCTATCAGACACAGACACACATACCCTCACACACACATACCCTCTGAGACAGCAGGGATCTAAGTTCCCTGTCAAGTCAAGTCAAGTCAGTTATATTGTCAATACTTCACATGTGTTATACATACAAAGGAATCGGAATTACGTTCCCCGCTATCCCATGCGTAGACATACATCCAGACAAGACAGAACATGACACCACCAGGGCAGACAGGACATGACAACAGTAAGGTGCAGAGACATACAATAAAGTGCAAGACATACAATAAAGTGCAGACATACAATAAAGTGCAAGACATACAATAAAGTGCATAAATCCCCCCTGGATCTCATTAGTAAATTGAAACAGTTACACAATCAATAGCTAGACTTATCTTAAATTTGTCCTGATTTATTTTTTTTCCCAAGGAGAGCAATAATGTGCCCAATTTGTTTAGTGTCCCTAAAGGAAACTGGTTTGATAGGAAGGAAACTATTCTGATTCTCATGATTAGAATGATGTCTTCCAAATGTTTCTGGCTAGTAAAGGCTGCAAAATGAGTTGCACTTACTACTGACTTAGTACTTACTTACTTCCTTACTACTTACTACTTTCAGTCTTACTTCCAAATGACAAGACATATATGACAATTACTTTGTCAGTTTATTATATTAATAAAGGTGACTTTTTTGGTTTCTTTGGTTTGCTTGTTTCTGCTTTCTACTTATGACCCATATTATAGCAATTGGATGGAAAAATACATAAGTATGCCCCCACACACACACACACACACACACACACACATACACACACACAAACACAATGACATCTAAATCGTCACCACACTGACATGCCCATTTCCGTCCTGTGTCTGCGGAAACAGTCCTACCGTAGTTGTCAGATGAAAGCGTCTGGTACAGGGTTTCAGGAAGACGCTTGGCTCCGAGAGCAATAGCCAGTGGTGCATTGTCCTCCAGGACTGTGTATCCTAGAGACCACACACACATACACACCTACTGGAGAATGCCATACTGTATCCCCATTTCACCAGTGATGAGCAAGTTACTTACAAAATGTAGCTTAAACACTACTCTCTTGGGGGCATGAACATGTGTAGCACTGTGTATAGAGTGTGTAGAGTGTAGCACTGTAGCTGCCTGGAAGCTCTAACTGTAGGGTCCCACAACTTTATTTTTTTTCACACCGACAAGACTCATGACCTCAAGAATCGGAGATCTATGAAAAATGGCCAGATTTCTCCTTTAAAAGTAGCTTGCAGAGGGCTGTGACAATGTGTCGCCTCAGCAGCACATCGCACTATGGGTAGAGTGGGGGAAAACGCCACCGCGAGGTAAAACGCCCCCCGCCTGTTTCTCCCATTATAATCACTAGATGCAGTCAAGTTATATTTTTACTGTTGCCCTGCATCCCATTGACTACGGAGACACACATACTGTATATCCACTGTGAGGTTTACGCTCGCGACGTAGTTGAAGGAAGACTGATTTCATAGTAAAATGTCGTAATTTTCCGTGGTCAGTTAAGGAGTGTAGGCCATGTTAGTTTAGGTAAGGTGTACTTGGCTGCTGGTAAGCCTAATCTATGAATTAAATATAGTATCTTACAATTAATTTATTGCTTAACAGCTTGTCTGTTGATTTGGCTATTAATGTATGAAGCAAATAGTTTTTTTACGAGGGGGCATTTTACCCCACCCATGGGGGGCATTTTGCCCCACTGCTGGGGTAAAACGCCCCCTTTGTATACATTTTATTTTTGTTAAAAATCTAAAGAAATATAAAGTCTAGGCAGTTTTCATAGTTGGTTTATAATTAATGTCATTGCCACTTATAACCATGATAATAATTCAGAACACATTTAGCTTTTGTTTTCACAGTAATGCCACATTTTCCTTAAGGGGGGCGTTTTCCTTTTCCCCCACTCTACCCCTACTTTTTGAGTTTGATTTAATTATTGATTATTTAATGTCAATGTTCTGAATTATTTGTCCCGTGTTCATTGTGTTGGTGCGTTCCTTGGAGCGAGGACGTTGCTTAATATGTGATCATGGGCGTTTGGGGGTGGTCTATCTATGGTAAATGTGTGTGATGTTATCATTGTAGATGTCCGCCAGATAGGGGCGGTGTGCCCTTTTATGGGTGTTTAGACTTCGCCGGTGTTGGCGGAAGTAATTAATTAATTGGCCATTTAAACGCTAGCTTTCCTCTGTTCAGGGGTTCCTCGAAGTGTTTCGAGACGCGCGGTAAGAGGCTGCTGTGAGCCTTGCGTGCAGGTCTGCTTTTTGATAGTGGCATGTTGCCATTAAGAGACCTTAACTTTCGTGTTTGTTAAATGTTTGTTTGTCAATCTTTTTCATCTCACGTCGGGTACGACCGAGTGTCGAAATTATGGACTATATTTTTGATTGTTTTTAATCACGTTGTAAATAAAAACACCGTGGGCCCTCTTAAACCTGCTGTCTCGGCCTGATTTCTCCTTCGCCACTTGGCTATCCCACCACAAGGGCACTGTGGCTCGTGCCATGTACGGGTGCCCATGGGGACCCAGGTTGGAGTCCGACCTGCAGTCATTTCCCGATCCCATCCCATCTCTGTCTCCCACTTGCTTCCTGTCTCTCTCTACTGCCCTTTACAAATAAAGGCAAAAAAGCCCCAAAAAAGTAGTTTGCAGCTTAGTTCCCTACATTTTGCCCATCACGGCATTTTAACTTGTAAAGGTTGTCAGGGTTTTGGCAAAGAGGCATGAGAACATCACTCATGGTCTTGAAATAAAAACAATATCACATGCACTTAAGTTCAGAACCATTGAAGAGTGGTGCCCAGGGAATCATAGCGATGGCTATCAAAATATAAATTTCGATTTTCAGCCATTCAAATAATCAATAAAACACTATTAATTCATCAAAATGTTCTTGGTGTGTGTGTTTATTAAAGAAATTAAGTTTAATGATGCTGAAAAAGTTCCTCTCCTCATAGCCACAACTAGAGGGTCAGCAGCTCTCTTTTCTCTGGTGAATGTGTAAAAAACATTTAAAATTGACTGTCCAGGAATCTGTCAGTGTCTCACAAATGATTCTTTGGCATCTGTGGTCTGACACTGCCCTCTAGAGCCTACTGTATCCTGCTATGCCTGTCCAATGCCATAACCTTTTTTTTTAATACCTTCAATGTGCGAGTGGGAGAGGGAATTGACCCGGGCCGGATCTGAACCCAAGTCCCCGTGGGTTCGTGGGCCCGAATGTGGTATGGTGCTGTGGCCAGTCGCGCCACAGCGCCCCACAATACCATGACACTTTTGGGGTAAATCTCATCTGATTCTGTCTCTGCTATAGTCCTCAATCCTTTACACGTATGATGGAAAACCCCTTAGCATTCTCTCCCAGTCTAATCTTGGGCGCAGGAGAGTGTGTGCCTGTGTCCACTTACTGGAGGGGTCATTTGTGCCATGAGCAGTCACCTTAGGCACTCCAGGCCCTGTGAAGGTCACACAAATATATTATGTTAGTGAGAGAGGCCAACCATATCATGCATTTCCCATTCACTCTCCCATTACAGGACACACAAAGATCCTGGGCCTTACCCAAGCAGTGGAGGATGAAGTAGGTGAGATTAGGACTGAACTGGACTCGGAAGAAGTTACAGTCGTCTACGAGGCCACAGGTCAGGCATTGCCTCAGGAAAACGCCTCCTAACTCCGCACTGTACGAGACAAACGCCGACAAGGTCACAGGACCACAGGTAGACAGAGTATCTCACGCACAGGTTGATGAAGGATACAGCGCATCCACTTGGAATGCATGAGTGGGAGAGGTGGAGAGGGGTGCACTGTAATTCTCCTGAGACTTAAATAATGACCTGGACCTGATGCTGAGAAAGCCATTGTTCAAACTCTCATCTGCCCTTTTCGGAGAACTGTTTGCATAATGACTTTGACCTACAAATAACCGCCCTCATATCATTATGAAATGCCCAGGAGCTCCCGGGCCGGTCTGCAGTTAATCCCCATTTTAAAAACCCACTTTCTACTCCCCAGCATTCCTCCATCCCTGAGCCATAGCAATAAAACGCTAGTGAAAACCTAGCCAATGACAGAATAGGGAGCTGGGCGATCATAAATCAAAGGGGGCACCGATGACTTTCTCCCATCCAGGCAGCCTATGCCTCCATTGATTCGGACGCGCCACTGGCCCTATCTGCCATAAATGAATTAGGTGGGCCGCGAGCCTAGTGCTCCCCAAATAGGGAGAAAAATCTCTTTTCTGCCACGCCTTGTCCCTCTTCTAGCAAGAATATGAACACTATGGCCTTTTCCCTCAATTCAATTAAACTCAAGCCAAGTGAATCTAATTGATTTTAATGGCTTTCTAATATTCCGACAGATGTGTGTGTGTGAAGCCTTTGTCTGAGAATTAGAAGTACAGGATATCTGTTTTCTCCAGAATTTTCTGTGATAGATTAAATGAAGTCTGGATTAGGCAGATATTACACCAACCAAAGCAGGGCGACACGTTATGAAAACAGAAGATGAGTCGGTGCGCAAATACGGTCAGGCACATTCTGATGCAAATGTGCTGCAGAAATGGAACACAGGAGGAGATAGCCAGGCGTCATGGTGTGTGTGTGTGTGTGTGTGTGTGTGTGTGTGTGTGTGTGTGTGTGTGTGTGTGTGTGTGTGTGTGTGTGTGTGTGTGTGTGTGTGTGTGTTCAATTATGGATGAGATGCTGCAGCGTGGACCCTTACCTGTGTAAGTGTCGGCTCTGTCTGGATTCCTCCGTGCTCAGGAAGTAACTACAAGTAAAGACAGGGAGATAGACGTGATCTCAGATGGGCACAGTGTGCTACCTGCAGACTACAGAAGGATATTTTAACATTCCCCATGCCACTACACACGTGTCTGGTAGGAATAACATGTCCCATATGGGCTAACAAACATGGGTCATGTAGTTAATTCTACGCTGGGGACAAAGACTGCCATTTCAGAATACACAGAGATAATTTCTTCTGTCAGGTAAACAGATGATTCACTAACAACAATGTAGAACTTGATGTATACAAGAGGAAGTCAACACCAGCAGTTTTGCTTAGAGGAAACAATGGTTCTCCATATGGGTATGAAGGCAGGCAGAAACCATCTGGTGCATGCATCACATATACACGCCCCCCATTGCAGTGCTATGTACTTGCAGTCAGTGCGGCGCCAATGCAGAGGTGTCACAGACCTGACCTGAACCATCTTCACAAGTTTGCAGTTTGTAGAAAGTCACTTCTGTGAGAACATATGCTGGTGGGACTTTGGAGACTTTCAGTTCAGAAAATGTCCTCTGTTACAAGTTGCAGTCGATAACTAATGTGTGCGTGGGGTCATTGTTAAAGACTTTTTCCGTGCTGTCGCATTCAATGACCGAATCCTCTAAATGCCACCATGACTGTAATTTCAAAGGCGTATAATCTCATAGCACTTTAGTGTTATTATCTCATTCCCAGAAAGTCAATTAGCAACTCTACAATTACTGTCCATCACAGCTGATCTGAATTTAAATTAAAGTTCTGTTTTCTAATTAAATGTTGCCTCGCTTCCCAATAAACGGCGCTGACTTTTTTTCCCCTCCAGTTTCCTGGATTCAATGGCTCAGCATGACTTCTCGATAGGCACATAAAACAAGGACGTACAATGAAAAATGACTTTGTGGTCATTCAGCACTGCAGCTTCTCTAAGACGGTAAAACGCAGCGCCCTGATTTAAACACTTCCGAAGGCTCTCGTACATTTTCCCAGCTTCCTCGTCCAGCGCGCAGAGAGAGGTGACATCCCAGTTGCCCGATGTCAGGAAGCGAGGGGAAACAGATGAGAGAGCAGGCTGCACAAAGAGCAAATATGAGAGAGGAAAGGGAGAGAGTGACAGAGAAGAAAAAAGGGGAGAGAAAAACATTAATGCAGGAAATGAGAGTCGACGCTGAGATGCCATTAAAGATAAATTACAGAGGAGGAGAGGAGAAGGACAAGTGGAGAGTAAATGAAAAGTGAGGAAAGTAAAACAGATCAACTAAAAAAGACAGAAAATACACCGCCTGAATATAGAGAGAGAGCCTGAGTTTATAAATCAGAATATATATATGACCTGAATAGAGAGAGAGCCTGAGTTTATAAATTAGAAAATATACACAGCCTGAATATAGAGAGAAAGCCTGAGATTTGAAATCAGAAAATATATACAGTCTGAATATAGAGAATCTGAGTGTAGATCATGTAAGAAAAATTGTTAGAATAATATGTAAGCTGCAGAGACAAATGACCAGTGATGCAACTGGTACAGTTAGCGATGATAACTCATTGGTCTTGCATTTTTGTTCCTCTTCAGTCTGTCAGCTAAGGCACAGGTCTGGACCACATAGACAGTATTTAATGAATAAGACAGCAATGATACTATATATATATACATACTGTATATATTACGTTTCTGTAATGTATATCGTCATCATAGAGTGGACGTGTGGCTCACGCAGGCACATGATGCATTGCATCTGAGCACCCACCTGAGAGGATAGGCTTGCAATGTGGCGGAACTCCCCACGGGCTCCCTGCTTGGCAGGAAGTGTCAGGTAAAACACAGAGCCATCTGCTGAGAACAACGGCACCTCCTGCATGCAAAGCCATCAACATCAGTCAGGACACAGTATTGTTTTGACGGACAGCATTTTAGGGGTAAATATTTGTGATGTAAAAACTGTGTGGGTGCCATTGATAGGAAAGGACCAAACACTACAATGTACCTGCTGTTGAGTCTGCCAGAAGTCCACGGCCATTTTGTTTTTCTGGGGATGTAACGGGATAAGACAGAAGCTAAAAGACCCAAAAAGATACTAACACCTTTTTTTAAAGCTGAGATTGAGCAGACGCGACAGTATATGAAAAACCTTGCAGCCGTAACAAATGTAAAAATGAAATACTAAGAGAAGGGGAAGGGAGTGGAGAGAGGGATAGAGAGGAAGAAAGAGCGGGGGAGAGAGACAACAAGAGAGGGGAAGACTAAAGAAGATTAAAAAGTGAGGATGACCTTTAAAAGTTCAGTTGGACAAAAACCAGTTTCCAAGGGAGAAAGGAACTTAGACAATTCCCTCTGAATCCTTTATCTTACCCAGTTTAGCAGGCAGAATAGAGAGTGGGTAAAAATCTCCAAGAGCTAAGCAGCTTAATAGGCAGTTGATGCTGGACTTGTGTCCTCTCACCTCAGAGCAGGCCCCAGTAGTCGCCTCACAAACGGAGAGCACTGATTGGTTCTGGACCCGATTCAGCCAGCGCACAGCTAGCTGAGTGCTACTAATCCAGCTGACCATGGAGATGTAGCTGTCTCTGACACAAACAGACACAGATAGATTAAAAGGAACATATGAACACAAGAAAAAGGGCTCATTCATTTGTAATATTTATATTAATGTGTTTGAATTTTTGGGGAGCTGGGGAGAGTGCAGTTTTAAAGGCAGAAAGAGAGCAGGAGAAAATAAGACGAGAGAGGCAGATGATAGGTTTTAAATAAGATGAGAGAGTCAGATGCCGGGTTTAAAGAACTGCCATGACAATGTTTCAAAGAGAATTATTCAGCATTAATCAGATGCAGAGCACAGCTCAGTGCCATGACAGCACAATTAGGTCAACTCTCTATCTAAGTCTGGAGGGGGGTGCATCAGGGACGAGTACCTGGCCCGCTGAGAATCTGGAGGGATCATCTCCACTGTGTGAGCAGGCCCATAGAGATTCACCACAAAGAGCCTGACTGAGGAGATGTGAGAGCCTGCCTGTGGAAAGCACAGATGAAGGTATACTCAGAACATCTGACAGAAAAAGGAAACATTAAAAGGGAGCATCCTCCACAGCACATTTTATTATGGAATGGAAATGCGGCCTTGCCTTAGGGTATGGGTATAATATATTGGAAGGATATATTCCACCCAGAAAGTGAGGGATCTCCATTAGAGGTGTGGCAGAGTTGTTGATTGTGAGGTACGCCAGACGTGCACCATCTACCGACCACCAGAGAGCCTTATACGACAGCAAAACCTCCTCTGAAAGTTTTACAAGGGTTTACATTACAGAAAATCACATCTAACTCCACTGAAGGTTTAAAAGTTTTCAAAAAAGCAAACATATTGGGCCAATTGCTCTGTCAGTTAGCATTGCGCTAGCTGTGCTACGATTTAAAACCGTGCTCCTTAAAACGGAGGTTTTGGAGTTTAACACGCAGCTGCGCACGAAGTTTAACGTGATTGCTGTGTCAGAAATGAGACAGGATCAGCTGGTTCCTAGTTAAACTGGGGTTAAACTGCCTGGAAGCCGGAAGTAGGCTACGCTGTTTTGAGTTTTACCCCAGCAGATGCAGTCGTAATTCAACAGTCTTAACGCATTTCAGGATTTTGACGGGATACTTTTTATGACTCTTGTGGCTAAATGCGCTCTAAGTGCCAAAACACTTTGGAAATGTAAAGTGCATTTTAATAAAACGCAAATAATGTTGAAATATATCATGAAATAGTCTAGGCTACTTTTGTGGAAATCTGAATCTGAAATCTTATCCAGTATGCTATTTATAACATTAAATCAGTCAATCAATCAATTGTCACGAATTAAATAGAACATTACACGGAGGAGCAAAAATAAGCCTTTTAATCGCCACACTTCAGCCCAACTATGGACAAATTATGGGCACTAAACCCACATTCCATGGCTCCGTGCGCATTCCAGCCTTTACGAATCCATGTGGGACTATGTATTTTGTCAGCCTAAACAGGCCTACACCATGGCCAGGCAAAATGCATCTGTGCGGTGTAAGCTACATAATGTCACAACTGTCTTTAATGCCTTTGAAATGCATGTTAGTGTGTCGGATAGGGGCAGACGTTTTCAAATCATATTGCTCCCCGAGCGCCGCTGGTTGGTTGGTTCTCTCACGGGATGAAAAAAGTACCTATTCTATTCTATTCTATTCTATTCTATTCTATTCTATTCTATTCTATTCTATGCTATTCTATTCTATTCTATTCTATTCAGTCATTGAATAAATGAAAGCGCCTCCCGCAAACAGCGGGTGGAAATCCCTTTCAACGACATGAAACGTAATAGTGAACCTTCAAATATAATAATATTTCAGTGCCCAGTCTCTACATTTAGCAACATCACCAAACAGTCCAAAAGTAAATTAAACCCCAAACTAAACTGAAAACTACTGCTTTTAATAGCCTACCTACCGCATGTCTCTCTGGTCTCACAATAAAACGCACGCAACAAAAGCTCTTGCCTGGAAGTCTGCCTCAAAGAAATGCTTTGCACAGCCTAAGTAGCCTAAATAAAGACCATAATCGAGGGTTGATGGTACGATCTACCGTGCGTTAGGCTATTTCACGAATAGGCCTACTCGTTCTTTGTATATTTGTAGTTAGGCATTTGCCAACTTAAGCAACTGCTATCTTGTAGCCTTTATTGTTATACGTCCAAACTAGCCAACAGTGAGTGTATGTGTCGGTTTATGAAGCGTAAGCTGTCACTCTATCTTGCTATCCTGCAAACTATGGTTTAGTCTACCGCAAAACCATGTCCTTTCCGAGATTAGACTAACACGCATTAAATGCGCCCTCTAGTGGGTGATTTCAATTTCCTTGAAGACACAGCAATTGAGATCAAGGTAAAACGCAGCAGCAGGTTAAACGACAGGTGCGTATGACACAGCAATGGAGCTTAAGTCGTCACGTGACTTCTTGCGTCACCACCGAGTTTAAAACCGTGTTAAACTCCAAACTAGTGACA